>NC_056744.1:31026778-31149278 GCF_019279795.1 Protopterus annectens | reverse complement strand
GAGCTTAACCTGTCAGCCAAAAAGCTCGCAATGGCCTCCAGTTCAGTGCAGGTGATTCCATTTACAATAAGTTCTGTGCATTGTTGTGTATTTTGTCTGAGGTTACAGACATAGCTATAGAATGCTTTGTGGTTGTCCTTTTGCCTGAGAAGCTATTTTCTCTTCAAATGTAGCCTTTGAGGTATTAATTAACCCTCTTAGTTGCCTGTTTAGATTGGTCAAGGGGCTTTTAGATTGTATGGCTTTGCTCCTCTTATTCTTGGCCAACATTTTTTTTTTTTTGCTGTATAACTGATTGATATTGTGATTCCACCAGGGTGGCTTCTCTTTTGAGTTTATCTTATTCTTAATAGTAGTGGGTACAGCTCGCTCGATACAACTATCAATATGGCTGTACAGAGATTTTGTAAATAGCTCACTGTATTCTATGATGCTTACAGGGTTTGTGGGTGCTTGGAATTTAGCCAAGTTACTGCTTATTAGAGACAGGTTAGCCTTGGTATAGTTCCTAAAGGTTTTTCATTTTATCAGGACCAAGGATTTAATTTTTATTTCAAGTAATACTGCCTTATGGTCAGATCTGACATGAAAAGATATCACACTGGGTGAGAAACATTGCCCCCCACCATGTTCGTGAGTACAAGGTCAAGGATATTTGTACTCCTGGTAGAAGAATGGACCAACTGTTCCAGGAATTTGGTATTAACAAAGTTCAGGAATCACTGGGCTTGTGCATTAGAAGTGGTGTAGGATTCCCAATCTACAGAGGTGGTAGTTGAGATCTCCCATGAATATCATATTGCGTTGAATAGTGAGAAACTCTAGTACAGTGAGATAGGTAGTATGGATTTGCTGAGACATGAAGGGGGACCTGTATGTTACAAGGATATGGTACGACACCCTGTTTATGGTGAGTTGCACATGTATGAGTTCTGGTGGGTCATATACTTTAACAAGTCTGGATGTGAGATTGGTCTTAATATAGATGGACACTCCTCCACCTTTAGCTCCCTCCTGTGCAGCAGCTGATCTAAAGGTGTGAACTGCATTATAACCTGGCATTGCTGGGGTACTCTCAATGACTTTAAACCATGTCTCTGTTACTACACAAATGTCTTCACTCTCCAGGGAGAGGAACGAGACTTGCAAGGAGTGGAGTTTCTTGTTAATTCTAGCATTGAGAAGTACCACATTCAGCTCTTCCTCCCTAGATTCAGTTAATTTGGTAGATTTATCACTTTGGCATTGCCTAAAAATGACACTATGAACGTGAAAAAGGTCTTTGTCAATATCCAAAAGCCTAGAGGGGATAAGTGTAGACCATCCCTGGCAAAGCAGAGTTGTCTGTCAAAAATGTCTTCCCAGGCTGTCAAATATTTCACCCCCCTGGACTGACACTAGAAGCTAAACCAATTGTTAAAATCAATCTTTTTCTGTTGGAAACGTGGCATCATCCTTGGAGAAGGTAGTATGCTGCCTGAGACAGATAATCAGTGAGCGTGATCATGTCTCGCTTCATATAGTCAAGGGAGGTAAGTCTCAGGTCATTAACACCCACATGGACTATGACAGAGTAATACTGGTACCTGTGGTTCAGTGACCTGAGTGCCTGTGTGACTTGATGGATCCAACCTAGAAAGGCAGCTAACAAAGATTCTCTCCTTACTCAGTCTGGTGAGCGATACATTGGTGTGCCTCACTATAGAATCACCAATGATCAGGAAATTTGGCTGTGTGCTAGTTTGCCTTAAGGGCTTAGCAGTGGAGGCACTGGATTCAGTGTTACTATGTATAGCTGTGGGTGGTATTTTAACGGAGTGTTTACATGATGGCTGAGGACCCTTTCTTTGATTGTACTGTGTAGGAGGTCTTGATGTTTTAGGAAGGTTACCTCTAAATGCACAAGTAGTTTTATGTGCAGGGGCTTTACCCTGTGCAGTAGGCATGGTGCAAGTGTCACTGACAAACTCTATATGATTAATTTTGGCTGTATGAGAGAATTTTGCCTCCAATGTTAAAGTGTATTCACACATCTTGCATACACTATCTGTTTTATTAAGAAATAAGTGAGTTGTCAGTGTACATGAGGCAATTGCTACAATGCCTCAGAATACCCATTTCAACCAGAATGTCCACAGAGAGAGTTGGGAAGTGCATATCTATGGCCACTGACCTACTAGGGAGGAGTGAGGAAAACTTAAGTGTTGAACAAGTCCGTAAGACAAGCAAATTGATGAGCAATGCTCAGCTGTGAGCAAACTAGATGGCCTAGTAGTTAAAAAACATCTGTCTAGAGAATAATGCCACAAGAGTGTAGACTACAGACCAGAACAAATACATTTATAACAATAGGTTCAATAAGCTTTCACCAGCAATTCCCAGCTCAGAAGGGCATAGGCTACCCTCTCTTGCCACAAGAGTGTAGACCATAAACCTTCCTAATGTAAAATAACTGCTATTTTGATTGGAGAAGGTAGTATGCTGCTCAGTGTTACATTCATACCTGCCTGAGACACGTGACCAGTGAGCTCGATCATGTGTCACTTCATATAGTCAAGGGAGGTAAGTCTCAGCTCATTAACACTCATATGGACTATGACAGAGTAATACAGGTAGTGTATTAAATCAGAACAAAGACACTTAGAATAACAGGCACAATAAGCCTTCAGCAATTCCCATCTCAGAAGGGTGTAGACTATCCTCTTCTGCCACAAGAGTATAGACCACAAACCTTCCTAATGTAAAAATAACTGGTTTAGAGCTGAAGTGCTTAAATCAGAACAAGGCGCTTAGAATAACAGGCACAATAAGCCTTCAACAGCAATTCCCAGATCAGAAGGTTGGAGGCTACCTTTCCTCCCACTATAGTGTAGACCACAAACCTTCTTAATGTAAAATAACTGCCGTGCAGCCCAAGTACTTAAACCAGAACTAAGACACTTTTAGAATAACAGACACGGCAAGTCTTCAAGTAGCAATTCCCACTTTAGAAGGGTGTAAGCTACCTTTCCTGCCACAAGATTGTAGACCACAAACCTTCCTTATGTAAGATTCCTAGCTTGAAGCCCAAGTGCTTAAATCAAAACTAAGAGGTTTAGAATAACAGTTACAATTTAATCAGGCTACTTACAAGCAGTAATAAATGCAGCAGATTAAATGAAACTGAACACTACTGTCAATTCAAAAATGGGCCAGTGATGAATTCTGGATTTATTTTTTTATTCTGTCTATAAAAATGAAGTCTCTGTCTGCCTTTATTATGTGCTAAATATCATATCTAAACTATTAAGTGGTCATATAATTTCTTTTAATGAGAGGAATGGAGTACAAATTGGTTCTATTATATAAATGAAAATGGGTAGATTTTTCTAACATTGTGTCTATTATAGTTACAAAAGGTTACAATAGAACTTGAAACTCTTTTATAAAGAATATAATGAAAATAAAAAAGGGTAACTGCTGACTCTATGATATGAAGGTATTAAAGGGTCATTTATAGATGCTGACAACTGCAGGAAACTGACAGTTAAAACTTCTGTTAAAGAATAAAAAAAGTGTCTGCAAGTCACTGGACTTGCTGACATAAACAGATGAAGTGGTAGAACTAACCAACAGGAAAAGGCAGTGAGAAATGAGAGAAGTTCAAAGAAGATTTATAAGCCAACTAGCCAAGACGCACACTAGAGCCTCATGAAGCTGTTAGTGGTGCAGGAGGGCCAACAATATGCATGCTGCAGTCTGTACAGCACTAATATTGACCAGATAGAAAGCTACATTACAAAAATCGTGTGGCCAGACTAAGCATGTGTGTAACAGGCACTGTCCTACTGTTTCATTCAGAAGTAGGTTTTCCTGATGGCAGACTTGGATTGCTCAGCAATATAATCAGAGTTCCATCACTATGAAGTCATATGACTCGGGATAATCTGACAGTAATGATTTTTAATTTTCTTCATAAGACATTTCAGAGTTCTCAGCTAAGATAAATGCAGAGTGATGAAACATTGGGCTACTCAGGGTTATATTTCTGACTAGTGCCTGTGAGCCCTCATTCATTGCACCTCTTTTGTATTTTAGCACAAAAGCACTTAATGCTCTGTCATTCAGTTTTTTTTTTCTTGTAACTACAATATTTTCAATAATCTACATTTACAAATAGATTAATAATGAATGTAAAATGCATTTAATGTATCTAGCAATCAACTAAGAAGACAGGAATTTTCTGTCTCCTTTTATTTCAAAGAAGGTAGAAACATCTGATTTGCTTTGTGAAACCCTTTTTCTATTCAGCTCTTATATCACTGTAAAAAATGAATTTGAATGCAAGACAGAATGCAAGAAAAAATAACTCTGTGGTCATGCTTTGTTCTGCCTGCTTCTGCGATATTCACACAAAAAAGACTAAAATCTACCACAGGAATGTAAGGCTAGCCTGCTTAAGATTCTCACAGCCTAATAAGTATGTGTAAATCTATGAACTTGTGAACCTTAAAACCGATCAATGGTAGTTTTAAATAAACTCTGCTTCTTATTCAGAAAATGAATATTATTGAATCTCGGTCAGCATATAATTAAAGAAAGTGCTAGTTTGTTTTTAACTGCGGGCAATTTCTTAATAATAATTGCTATTGTTCAGTTGCTGGCAAGGAAAAGCACACCATATAGAGGAGGCCAGTATGCAAATGGCGGTTGTGTTTATCCAGCTATCCTAAACATCCTTTTTTTCAGTACTTTATTCTATTGTGTATTAACATTGTGCTGTTTTCGTGCTGTTGTTTTCATAAACACTGCTTAATAAATTGAAGCGCATTATATTCAGAAAACATGCACGACTACACTGGCTGAATCTTGAGTAATTAAATCTATCATGTTCAGGAAAGATGTAAGACTACTCTGGCTAAACTGTAAGTAATAAACCTATCATGTTCAGAATAATTAGTGCAAGCTATGTGTTTGTTACCTTACATCTGTTGGCTACTCGTCACACAGTATGACTGCAAGAATTCTGCCTTTTGTAAGGCATTTGTTATTGCACTTGAGCTCAAAACCAGTTTATTTTACATTAAGAGAAATTTTTCTGGACTTGTGTGGGAGCAGAGGGCTGATTTAACTCACCAAGTTGGGAACAGCTGGTGGAAGACTTATCGTATGTTTATCTGGTAGGCCTGAGGGCTTAACTGTGTAAAACACTTTCATCCTGCTGGTATAAAAGCCTCACATTTGCTCATTGTGCAAATGTGGCTACCTGCACCTTGTATATTAAACAAACCTCTCCAGTTTAAAACACCCAAAACGAAAGAGTAGAGCCACGAGCTGAACTAATTGTTATGTGGAGAAAATATAGTAGAAAATATATATTTGTAGAAAACAATTTTATTTAGCGCTTTTGGAAGCGTCAATACGTTTCCTTCTTCAGATTACAATCAGAAAAAATCGCAAAAACTCCTACCAACAACCAAAAAGTCATTTTATAAAACCAATGAAAAAATCATGTGATAAACATTGGCCTATAGCGCTGCTTAGCATTAATTTATTAATTTTTAAAATAAACATCAATTATAACTCTATTGTAAAAATGTATGTGTGAATGACCCATGAATTATTTAAAATGTTGGGCATTCAACATTGTAATAACAATGTTGCTGTTATAAAATAAACATTTCAAAAGACATTTAAAATGTGAATAGAACAGAATAACGTAAATGAACTAAATTAGCTCATTTCCTTTGATGCAGCAGGACTAAGTCATCTAAAGGCAATGAATACTTGTAAACTTAAACTTAAAGCTTCAAAAAGCAACAACTCCAAACACATCCTAAGTGTATGATCATTCCACATTCGTAAACTACTTTATTAAGAATGACGAGAGAAGTGTTTCTAACAGTTGTTTATCTTTTCAGAGCAAGCTTTTTTAAAATACATGCAATAGAAAGCTGCTCATTAAGGCCTGGGGAAAATGAGGCTGCAGTTCTAATCTGCCAACATAATTCCTCCACCTCTAGATGTATTTGCCATGGTCCTGTGTGAGGGGTGTCCTCAACCTGCTTAAGCACTGTAAACTTAAACTGGTGGCTCGGATATTCAATAATGTGATTGGCCAATGCGTTGTTTGCATCTCTTTTTGAGATAGCATAAGAATGTTCATAAATGCGCTGTTTTAGTTTACGCTCAGTCTTCCCTATGTAGAACGCGTGGCATGCTGTACACGTTGCCACGTAAACAATTGCTTTTGTATTACAGTTGTATCTACCCTTTACTTTATATTCAATTTTGTTAACAGTGACCATGGTTCCTTCTCTAATGAATTTACATTGTGTGCAACAACCACATTTCCTCATCCCCAATGTCAATGGTTTCGACTTGGGTCTACCAGTTTCTAAGAGGATTTTTAAATTGACCCCTCTTCTAAATGTTATGGCTGGTGGAGCATTAAAAACACTCTGTATCTTTCTGTCATTTAGAAGTAATTTCCAATTCTTACATAATATTTCCCTAATGAAATGGTGATCTATGGAAAAAGTGCACAAGAACCTGAGGTTATGATTGACTTGACTGTTGCAAGACCTGTGCAACTTACTATTTCCTTCCTCTTCTATCTCATAAACCACGTGACCAGCTCGTAATATAGGGCTAAAATGTCCTGTTTTACATTTATATTTGACTTCCTCCATGATTTCCCTTATTAAGTCACCAGGATATCCCCTGTTGTGGAACATGTTAGAAAGAGTAACACATTCCGCAATAAACTCATTTTCATCCGTTACCATTCTAGCCGCCCGTACCATCTGCCCTTTTATGACTGTTTTCTTTTGATGGTACGGGTGACAGCTAGAATAGTGTAGGAATCCATTGGAATATGTTGGCTTCCTATAGATGTTACTCTTGGATCTGGAATTCACATTGTCCTTATATAGTAAAATATCCAAAAAACTGATGTAAATGTCATTAAATTCAAATGTGAACTCCAAAAAGTTGGTCAATTTAGAAATAGAATTAATAAAGTGAGGAATAAGGTCTGAACTACCCCTCCAAAGAAAAAAACATGTCGTCCTGGTACCTAGTGTACCAGGCGACATGACTTTGAAACATGGGATCTTGAAATAGGAGGGTGTTCTCCCATTGGGCCAAAACACAATTTCATATGCTCCTCCACAGGGTGAACCCATGGCCACCCCTGACGTTTGTACAAAAGAGTGGCCTTCGAACCTAAAGAAATTAGAAGAAAGGATCAATTCTAATAGAGTCTCAACCAGATAAATGATGTTGTCATTTACTTTCCTGGCTAAAAGAAACTCTGTAATCCACTCAAGTCCAATGTTGTGTGGGATCACTGTGTATAAGTCTCTTATGTCTACAGTAAGTAACACATATGCAGGATTAAAAGGAATCTGGTTGATGTCACTCAAAAAACTCCAAGAATCCTTGCAGATGTGTGTTTCATTTGCTATTAATGGCTTAAGTAAACTATTAATATAAGTGGCACAAGCACTCATAATAGATCCCCTACCATCAACAATAGGTCTAAACGGGGGATTAAGGATGGACTTGTGGATTTTTGGCACCCCGAAGAAAACAGATAACCTAGGTGAGGTCATAGTTAGATACCTGTGTAAATCAGTGTCGATATAGTCATCTAAAAATAAATCTTCTAATGTACTCCTGATTTTCCCATAGGCTATGTTGATCTCATTGGTACTAATCTCCTGGTATGGCCCCGACTCCAAATGTGCTAACATTTTAACGACATAATCGTGATGGTCCATGAAAATGAGCCCATTCCCTTTGTCGGGTTTCATAACCCTGATGTTACATTCCTTCAGGGTGCGAATCAGATCTCTATCCTGCACAGTTATGTTGGATTTAACCCCTTTAAAATGGGGTCTATTAGCAGCTAAGTGTCTAAAATCTAACTCGCATGCCATATCAAATACTTTAAGGCTCTGTGACAAAGGTGGATTAAAGACACTAGCGATTCTAAAGGGATTCACAAGGGAAGGCATATTTCCTAACAAAATTCTTAAATTCAATTTGCGTATGAATAACTTCAAATCTATAATAGTTTTTACCATATCAAAATGTGTATCTGGAACAAAAGTAAGTCCTTTGGAGAAAAAGTCGCACATACTCTCGTCAATATGAAAAGAGGTAAAATTATAAATTTTAAAGTCCCCTTCAGTGCTATGTACAATACTCGGGCTCACTTGAGATAAAACTACCTCTTCCTCTGGTTCCGTTTGTTCTTTGGGGTGTTCTGGTTCTTGTTGGACCTCAAGTTCCTCTGGTTGGAACTCTGGCCTTGCTGAAAACCCTGAGCACTCAATAATCCACTCGTATTGTTGTTGTATGTTTGAATGCTGTTATTTCCCCCATTATTGACATTGTTACTGTCATTTCCTTGGTTCTGATTACTGAAAACTTGGTTGTCCAAATGTGATTCACCATACTGTTGTTGAGGAGGCGCATTAGGGGGAAAAAAAGGCCCTGGGCGGACCTCCTGCCCACTTCCATTATGTACATTACTCATACCCCTAAGTGCGGCATGAGCAGCTTTCTATTGCATGTATTTTAAAAAAGCTTGCTCTGAAAAGATAAACAACTGTTAGAAACACTTCTCTCGTCATTCTTAATAAAGTAGTTTACGAATGTGGAATGATCATACACTTAGGATGTGTTTGGAGTTGTTGCTTTTTGAAGCTTTAAGTTTAAGTTTACAAGTATTCATTGCCTTTAGATGACTTAGTCCTGCTGCATCAAAGCAAATGAGCTAATTTAGTTCATTTACGTTATTCTGTTCTATTCACATTTTAAAATGTCTTTTTAAATGTTTATTTTATAACAGCAACATTGTTATTACAATGTTGAATGCCCAACATTTTAAATAATTTATGGGTCATTCACACATATATGGGCGGCCACGGTGGTGCAGTGGTTAGCATTGCCGCCTCACAGCAAGAGGTCCTCTCCCCTCGCGGGGTGCCTTCTGTCTTCTTGTGGTGTCTCCTCTCCCTGTGGGTGGCGTGGGTTTCTCCGGTGCTCCGTTTCCTCCCACATCCCAAAGACATGCTGTTGGGGGGGGGCAAACTCGACACATAAAAAAACTCCTGCATTCAATAATGTGCGGACAGGTGATGTGGTGGCGACCCTACGATAATAAAGCCGAAAGAAGAAGAAGAAGAAGAAGAAGAATGGGTCATTCACACATACATTTTTGCAATAGAGTTATAATTGATGTTTATTTTAAAAATTAATAAATTAATGCTAAGCAGCGCTATAGGCCAATGTTTATCACATGATTTTTTCATTGGTTTTATAAAATGACTTTTTGGTTGTTGGTAGGAGTTTTTGCGATTTTTTCTGATTGTAATCTGAAGAAGGAAACGTATTGACGCTTCCGAAAGCGCTAAATAAAATTGTTTTCTACAAATATATATTTTCTACTATATTTTCTCCACATAACAATTAGTTCAGCTCGTGGCTCTACTCTTTCGTTTTGGGTGTTTTAACAGTTTGTAAAACCTCTCCAGTTTAAAATCCTTTATCAGAAATTCTCTCCATAGCCTCCCACTGTACATAACTGCTCACAGAGCTGCCATTTTGTGTAGAGGGCAGCATCACTGCAGGTCATTTAATTTCATACTACTAAACACTCTCACTTAGACCTTAAAGTGACTTTCCCCTAGTCCTTCCCATATACTAAGGATCCGGTATAATGGATAGGCACTTCTTTGTCATCTCTGTTTCTGGCCTGGTGGATATGGGCATCCTGAGGTAGTGTAGTAACTGCCTCATGTTCACTGACAGCTGTTTAATTTTATAGCAGACAAATACAGTTTGTGAGAGATGTAGATACACAATGTCATTGGAGGCAAAGCTCTCACATACACACACCAAAAATGCAAACCAGGTTGTTAGCATAATACCCAAAACATTCACTACCAACACTAAGAAACAAACACATAGACCCAGATATGCAGAGGTGTTATCTACCCAAATCCTCCAAGACCTCCTAAAAGCATCTGTCAGTGGCCTCACACACACTCAAAAAAGGACAATACCTCACACAACACATAATTCTGAAAATTATAGTAGCCCCATATCCAAACCCTTAAGGCAACATACCACACAGCCAAACATTCTAGTTATTGGGGGCTCCATTATAAGACATATTGATACCCCCCTTACCAGGCTAAACAAGGAGAAGATCACAGTGAGCTGTCTGTCTGGAAAAAGGATCCTCCAGATCATGCATGCACTTAGGTCTTTAAACCACAAGTACCAGTATGACACAGTCATAGTTTATGTGGGCATAAACAAACAAAGACATACCTCATTGTACAATATGAAGGGAGACATGATGAAGCTCTCTGAATAAATCTAGCCTTGAGTACCATCCTACCTTCACCGATGATAATACCGCAGTACCGGCAAAAACTGATTGAATTCAACAATTGGCTTAATTTCTGGTGTCACAACAGATGGGGAGACATGATTGACAAAAGATGATGCTTTGCCAGAGATGGTTTGCAATTGACACCACTTGGCTTCCAGATACTAGCAAAAATGTTATCAGTACCCATAGTGCCTTTTTTAGGCTGTGCCAACATAACAAAAATCACTCACGACTACCTAAAGGTACTGCTGCTCAATGCTAGGAGTTTAAATAAAAAACTGCACTCCCTGGAAGCCCTCCGCACCCTGGAGAATACAGACATATGTGCAGCCATGGAAAAATGGTTCAGATCCATGGAAAGCACCCCAGCTATTAAAGGCTACATGCTTTTCATACATTTTGATCCCCTCGGCACAGGATAAAACAAAGGGAGGAGGTGTCTCAGTCTTGGGTCTATATTAGTACAGCGAAGTATGCATTGTGCGAACACCAGTTGGGTGACACCAAATGAGCGAATTTTGCAAATATCGCAAGAGTGAATGGAGATCGCCATAGGGAATTCTTCCCTTTACTTCAATGGAGTGCGATCTCGGAGTTGGTATATTTAAGTAGTGGGGTGGGGGGTGTGTAGGGGGGCTTGCCTCCCTGCATAAAACAGTTACTGACAGTTTTCGTGTTTTAGTTTTTTTATTTATCGGATTTTAAATTTTCAAACTTCGACCATATAGTGTCAAACATATGGTTTTCAGAGTTTGAAACTTTCATTCCAATAATATAGACCCATCAGTCTTCATAAATAATACATTTATACTGCTAGACTGGTCCCATGAGACTGGAAAACCACACCTCCTACCTAAACCTACTGGAATCTCTTAATATTCAGTATAACATGATACTTGTGATTGGCTTCAACCACTCCTCCATAAAGTGGGAGACTTATATGACCCATAATTCACTTGCTCAGTGGTTTCTGGACTTTGTCAATGCAAACACAACTAGTCAGCTCCCTAACTAGAAATACAAATATCCTAGACCTACTACTCACAAACATGGGGGATGCTGCTCCCTACCATGCTGTATCTCCTCCCTGATAAGATCTGACCACAAAATGATCTCCTTTAGTATTAAAACTAACCTACTACTCCAATCAAACTCCAAACCTTTTCAGAACTTTCATAGGGCTAATTACCTCAGACTAAGTGGCTTAATAAACCTCCAAGACCTTTTGAACCTGAATGACACTGATGCCTGCTGTCAGCTGTACACAAAAGCACTGCACAACCACATTCATAGCTACATAGCGGAGCTAGTATCTGTCCGAGTCAAACCAGTGATTACTGGCAAAAATAAACCACCGGGTGGACCCCAAGCATAAATAGGCTATTCACCAAAAGGAAAAAAAATCCTCTCCAAAGCCAAGAAGGAACAGACAACACAGCACAAAAAGACACTCATCTGTCTAAACAAACAAATTAGAGAGCTGGTCAAATCTGCCAAAGCAAACTATGAGGCTAAGATATCATCCCAGGTGAAAGATAACCATAAGGCTTTTTTTAATTATGTTTGTAATTTCAGTTGAAATGCTCAGCAGTGTGTCAACTTAATCATGAATGGCAACACTTACACCCAGCCTAAAACTATAGCAAACTTGCTGGCTAACAAGTTCATTTAAAACCCCTCCCATCTCATCCTACCGCACCCAAAGAAACACCTATAACTACCCCCCTACTGGTCATTAGGAGGAAACAAGTCCTTACTGGGTTTGCTAAAGCCAAAAACACAGCCTCCATGGGTCCTGACAACATTCCAGGATGTTTCTTAAATAGCTTAAAACAGAATCTATCAGGGCCACTAGAAACTCTCTTTAATCACAGCTTCTGGACTGGCTTTGTCCTAGCGGAAAGGAAGACTGCAACAGTCATCCTTCTGCACTTGGGGGGGGGCATCAACTGACCCAGTGAACTATAGACCCATATGCTTGACCAACCTTAAATGCAAGGCCATGGAGAAAATTGTCATGGACCTAATCAGTAATGACATAGGAACTTTCTAAGAAATAGATTAGACTGAATTTGGCTTTGTCAAAAGGAAGTCTTGTCTGCTGAATCTGGTGGACTTCTTTTAGAAAGTCACCAAGGCCATGGATGAGGGTAATATGGTGCACACCACTTATCTAGACCTGGCTAAAGCTTTTGACACAATCCCCCACTTGGGGATCAGAGATAAACTTACTGAGTTAAGCATAAATCCCTACATCATCAGATGGTTAGCTCACTAACAGGGCACATGTTGTCCGGATAGGTAAATCCACCTCCAATAAGAAGCCTGTTACTAGTGGTGTTCCACAAGGCTCACTGTTGGGACCCCTCCTGTTTGGTATATACTTCTCTGAACTGAAGACCAATATTGGGGGCCTCTGGATCACCAGGTCCACTGACAACTGTAAGCTGGGAGCAATCACTGAATCACTAAACAATGTTGACATCAAACAAACAGGCCTAAAAATGACAAAGGATCATAGGATCATAGGATCATAGGAAGTTACTAGGCTAATGGCCCTAGGGCCCTTACAAGCCTAACCAAGTTCTACCCTTATTTCCACGATCAGCACTTATTGCCCCTGTCCAAAAGGGGCACAGGTGAATCCCCTGGTGTGAATTTGCAGTTACCCATCCATTCGTCCAGATTGTCTTTGAAGAGAGCCAATGAGGTGTTCTAGTTGACATGAAGTGGGAGTGTGTTCCAAAAGTGTGGTAACCTCTGGGAGAGAAAGCTGTCCCTACAGCAGGTTTTATTAATGTCACATACCAGGTTAAGGTCTTTAGACTGAGTAACTCGTGTACCATTTGATTTGCAGATATGCAGCATTTCCAATAAAGCAGGGTTAGAAATGGCCTCTGAGTAGTCTATATGAAACAGAATAAAGTGACAGTGATTTTAGATGATTCACATAGGACAGATGCTGAAGACCTCGAATTTTCCTTGTGAGGAACCTTTGTGGCCTCTCCAATTGCTGCAGGTGCTTGGAAAGGTATACACCAAAAGGGGCTATGTACTTAATTATTGTCCTGATGAGGGAAGAGTACAGGGAGGTGATAAATTCTTCTTTTCTTGAGGCAATGCCCCTACTTATGAGATGAGCAATACAGAATGCCCTTCTTATCACTGTGGATTCATGGTGATCAAAGGTAAGGTTGCTGTCAACCTGTGTGCCATGGTCTCTCACCACTGAGTGGGAACTTAGGGTGTTGTTATTGATGTGATAGTCAGCAGGAACATCTTTTTTAATGAAAGGGATGATAATACATTTTTTTGCATTGAGTTTAAGGCCGTGACTTTGGTACCAGTCATTTGTGTGTGTAAGATCGTCTTGTAGGATGTTGACATCGTTTGGAGATTTTATGACCGCTCCCAGTTTGCAGTCATCAGCAAGCTCTGTCAGCCACAGACCTTTGGTTTTTGCTTGTACTTCAGAGAAATAGGTTCCAAACAGTAGAGGTCCAAGGACTGATACCTGTGGAGCACTACTGGTTGCAGTTCTGCTGTTGGAGGTGGATTCCCCTATACTGAGTATATATGTTCAGTTAACCAGTTAGCAACCCATCTAATGATATAAGGGTCAATACCCAGCTGGGCAAATTTGTCAATGATGCCTGAGTGGGGGATAGTGTCAAAAGCCTTGGGTAAGTCTAGGTAGGCTGTATGCACAGATTTCCCCTCATTTGGGGCCTTGGTAACTAAGTTGAAGATATCCACCAGGTTTAACAGGCATGATCTCCCTTTGACAAATCCCAGCTGAGTAAGGTCAAGTGTTTGGAGATTACCTATATCTTGTTGATATGTCCATGATGAGTCAGTCTATGGCCTTGCAGATAAGGCTAGTCAGGCTAATAGGTGTATAGTTCTCGGGGTCAGTGGAAGCACCACCTTTGTGCAAGGGAATAATGGTGGCCCTTTATCATTCAGCTGGAATGAAGCCAGTGCTTAGACTATGATTGAAAAGACTACCCAGTGTGTTGCTAATTCTTGTGGAGCCCATGTAGGATGCAGCATGGAATGTTATCAGGTCGATTAGATGCTGTGTTTCTGGCCTTAGAAAGGGCATTTATGACCTGCTGTTTAGAGACACAAAGGAAGGGGACGGGTGGTAGGGATTTCATGGAGTACATGTGGCGGGGCATGGGAGTGAAGTTTTTACAGAACCTATCAGCCAACAGGTTAGCTATCTCCACAGGCTCAGTATATGTGATATTATTAACTACCAGTTTGGCAAAGATCTGGGCCTTTCTTTTTAGGTTACAGCTGTAACTAAAGAATGCCTTATGGCTGTCCCTAGTTGAGGAAGCTAATTTGGATTCATAGTTTGCTTTGGAGGATTTCACAAGAAGTCTTGTTTACTGTTTAAGCTGAGGAGGGAGTGTTTCCAGTTTAGGGCTTGCTCCCTCTTACTCTTAGACAGCAATTTCTTCCTCTTATTGTAAAACCTGTTAATGGCAGTTGTCCATCAGGTACAGCCAAGTTATGCAGTTATACAGGTGTAAAAAGCATTGGTGTAGAACTCAGCATAGCTGCCAGTTCCATCTGAGGGGGGCGGTGCAGTGAAGCTATTTATACCATCCTGTAAAACGTTATAATCTGCTTTGGAGAAGCTTTTTAGTTTAGTTGCTACTGGGGGGAGGGGTCAGGTGCGATAGTTAGTTTGAATGAGACTGATTTGTAGTCAGATCTCTCCAAGGGAAGACCTCACACTGAGGATGCTACAGTGGTCCCCCATATTGGTAAGCACCAGATCCAGGATGTTGGCACCTCTTGTGGGGTTGTCAACCAACTGGTCCAGGGCAATGGCATTAAAGAAAGCATGGAACATTTGGGCAAGTGAGTTTGAGCACAAGTAATTTACCCAGTCAATGGATGAATAGTTAATGTCACCCAAAACCATGGTGTTTGAATGTATCTTGACAGACTCAAGTGGATCCAAGTAGGCAGAGTGGGTGTTCTGATTCATGGAGGGGGGTCGTGTAGCTGGCAATAACTTGAATAAGTGTCTTACCAACAGTTAACTTCACCTGAAGTATCGCCAGGGAATCATACTGCTTAACAAATCTGGAGGTGTATTTATCTTTAATTAACATTGATACACTACCTGCTTTAGTTTTCAACCTTCAGTTTGTGGTCTGAACATGTGGAAGGAGGTGTACGCCGGTATGGCTGGGGTGTACCGAGTCTCCGTGACTGCACAAATGTCTGCGTCTTCCAAGCTGAGGACTGCTTCCAGTGAATGGAGTTTCATGTTAAGACACCTAGCATTTAGCAGCATATCCTTGAGGTTGTTTTTAGATGGAGTTTTTACATCGGGAATTTTATCCATGAGACACTGCCTAAAAAAGGCACTATGGAGGTGGCAATAGCCATAGCCAGTAGCTAAAATCCTAGGGGTGACAAATGAAGACCATCTCTGGCAAAGCACCATGGTCTGTCAATCATGTCATCCCAGGCTGACAGATAGTGGATCCCTTAGAATGACACCAGAAATTAAGCCAATTATTGAAGTCAATCATTTTCTGTTTGAGGTAAGGCATTATCCTAGGTGAAGGTAAAATGCTGCTTAAGGTTAGGGACTTACCTGTCTGAGACACATAATCCAAAAGCTCAGTCATGTCTCTCTTCATATAGTCCAAAGAGGTATGTCTCAAGTCATTCACACCAACATGGACTATGACAGAGTCATAACAGCTCCTGTTGTTGAAAGACTTGAGTACATGTGTGATATGATGGATCCTAGCACCTGACAGACAGCTGACCGTGACCTTTTCCTTATCCAGCCTGGTGAGCGGGACATCTGTGTGTCTCATGATGGAATCACCTATAACTAATATGCTTGTTTTTGTCTTTTGCCTTAACAGCTTGACAGGTGAGACACTGGTGCATGAACTATTATGTGTAGTTTGCTCTGCAGAGGAAGTATTATGTGTAGTGTGTTCCCCAAACCTACAGTAGAAGATATTCCATACATAACACATCAACCCCACATATATCCATGTACTTATATTTGTGCCTCTTTGTACATATATATTGGTATTAATCTTCACCTTATTTACACTTATGACCCAAGGCAATTCTGATTCATTTTACCCAGTTAACAATTTAATAAATGGAAAATAGTGTTAAAACAATTTTCCTGAGCAAACAAACTACTACCTAATTATATGGCGACAATAAAACTTGCTTAGCGAAAGTACATATAAAGGTGGTCAAAATGTTGGAGGTGTGATGGGGAAGAAAGAGGTACTTGGGAACATATTTTCTGAGAGCGCAGTGGGTTGGTGGACTTTAAGGACTCCCAGCAGGATGCACTGTTGGAGAAGCTGGGTAGGCGGATTGGTGTAACGACGGAGATGATTTTTCTGAGCTATGATACAGAATTGGAATTGCCTAGACATGGAAACACCTTGCTGTGTCTAATTATGGTGGCTGCCAAAAAAGCAATTACTAGAAAATGGAAATCAAAATCTAAACCAATTATATTAGAAGTAGTGAATATAGTAACAGAGATAAAACAACTGAAAATTGAGATGTTTAGAAAAAGGTAGGAGCAAACTACATAGGAAAAAAATGTGAATTGAGGGAACAATACATACAGGGCAGGAATGAGGTTTAAATGAAGGCCGGACTTAAATGAACTATGTAATGTTTGACTAAAAATGATTGGGTAGATTAGAAGTGATGTATAATGTTTGCAACTGGGAGTGTGTCAGTATGGTTTGTGATGTAAAATGCTTACAAATAGGATTGTGTTGGTGTGGTTTGTTTTCATTTATATAAATGTATGATAGCTTCACATCGATGTTAAACAGAGCCAAAACCATAGTCCTTGACTAAATGCTAAAAAAAATGCATAATCATACCCTCTGGTAAATCACATATCCCTGCAAATTATAAAATTGATAGCACACCCCTAAAAGTGGACCCAGTGGTGAGGGACCTAGGAACCCAGATAAATAGTAACCTAAATTTGACCACCAGGTAAATACAGTAGTGAGGCAATTCTTCTGTGTGGCTCAACTTATAAGTAAGTGCACTGCATCAAGATCATAAGAAGTCATAGTGTCATTGTACTTGGCCCTCATCAGGCCCAGAATTGAGTACAATGCTCCCTTCTGCATGTACCTAACCAGGGACATACACCAGTTGGAGCAACCCCAGAGGTTTCTCATTAAAAAATACAAAGCGTAAGATACATATCTTATGCAAATCGACTAAAGACCCTATCCCTTTATGCCATCTTATATCATTTGTTGACAGGTGACTTATATCTGACCTACAAGGCATTCTCTGATCCAGCCCTGATGAAAATGTTGCATTTTTGGAAGAAAAATTATACAAGGGTTATGAGTTCCATGCACCTGAACATTAATTGTGAACTCACTCAAGAGACAGATTCATATTCCAAAGGCTGCCTCGTCTATGGAATAAACTTCCTGTCTTTATAAAGCAAAAGCCCATCCCTCACTCTCCTCAAAAAGAACTTGGATAAATGGATGGGGAACTGTAAATTCACTCCTTGGGTACTAAGCATGCCCCTTATGGACAGAAGCAGTCTGTAAAATAACTCATGGCCCCAAAGCCCCACTATCTTGATACTACCCTATCTCATATCTGGGGAACTAAGACATCATACTGTCATATCCTGCATATTAATGGGTAGGCTTATAAATGTCTTGTGCCATTATCCTAGTAATCACCTATGAACCTATAAACAAGGACCAAATGACTCAAGTATGAACAGTGTTCACCCTCACAGAGGGGTTCCCAGTGGAAGTAAGTGTGCATCAGGGTTCAGCTCTGAGCCCACTGCTGCTCATAGTGGTAATGGACTACATTAGCAGACAGGATGAAGAGCAATGTCCACTAGGTGGACCTCTAACCAGAGTAATTTGACATTTTTCCGACACACAACCAAAACTTGAATAAAACCATTTGCAGGTCTTGCAATGTTACTTGATATTAATTTCACTGATCAAATAGGTGTCCCAAATGTTATGTATGCATATTTGAACCTTATTTCCTTCATTTTGCATTGTATTATAATCTCTCCTGCAATCCCTGTCAACCATCTCTCTGTTTTTTTTTTTTTTTTTTCCTCCTGCATTTAACTGCTTGAGCCTAAGTGGGGAAAAGTATTACTGACAAATCTGATGATGCAAAGGAATTCAGCTTTATGCATTCTAGATCCTACATGCCGTGATCTATAACCTATTCCTTGTATTGCCAAAACTATTTATTAATGGAGAGAGTTGCTGACCCAAGGGATTGGCTACCAGAATGAAAGTTGAAGAGGGAATTTACAGAGGCACTTAAGCAGGCATGGGGTAGATAACAAAAGGGCGAGAAGCAGGTAGGATATTATCTGCAGTTAATAGGCAGAAGAGAATGTATCATTATCTCCTTCTGCCAGCAAGGAAATGCCATGCAATATAATGTAATATTATGCCCTCCATTAATGGTACTGGCTGAACAGCTAGTATACTGTCCACTGTCTGAAAGTACTCTTACTTCAAACTCCCATGTAGACAATAGTACCAAAAGTCATAGGTGCAACAGTGAAACACAGCAGTACCTCTGCTATTCTACCTCAGTCGTGCATAAACATCTAGTGCATTGAGACAGTATTTTACTTCAAAAGCTGCCTCAGTGAAAACGTTTATTTTTCCGTTCTCCCAAAATAATCCAGAAATGCAGTGGGTTTGTGCACAATGCAATGAGGCTACTCTTTTCTGG
The DNA here is from genome assembly GCF_019279795.1 of Protopterus annectens. Classification (NCBI taxonomy): domain Eukaryota; kingdom Metazoa; phylum Chordata; order Ceratodontiformes; family Protopteridae; genus Protopterus; species Protopterus annectens. Next base: position 31,130,110 of record NC_056744.1, on the reverse strand, counting down.
CAACACCTCCTACGGAGACACTAGCTGTTTCTATATTTGCACACTCACAAGCTAATGTGCAGAAGCAGAGAAGCTGTGCCCCCATAACATCTGAAAAAGCTGCGAAGTCATTGCTGTTCTCCTTCTCCTGTTTGTCATGGCTTCCCACATTTTCCTCATTTCCACCCCTATAAAGCTCCCTCATTGATTACAAATGAGCACCGAAAAAGTGCCCAAAACTAAAATAATATTTTTGCAAGGGATGAGTTCTTCCAATCCACCCCACCTCCACCACCACCAAATCCCCTTAATTTAATACACTAATGCCATGATCATACAACACTGGAGAAAGGAAAGGAAAACCACCCACTTAAGTGAACACAGAAGACACTCAGACTGCAGTTTTGCAGATGTATTAAATTAACAGGAAATGATATAGGGTATATTAAGATTGGGGAATCAGGACTGGCGGAATGACACTTGACCAGACAGATCTCATCCACTTGCAGAAAAAATATCTAACAAGGCCTGCACAGAAAGGTGGTCTACATTTCTGTTCTTTCATATTCCTGACAACTTTCCTCTATCAAATCCTATACCAATTTTGTGTTATTAAACCTGTTTATCTAGTGAATAGTGTTATAAAATATACCAAACCTCTGTCCCTGCTTAGGGCACCGCTGACTGACTACAGTAGACTTAGTTAGAGCTCCCCCTGCTCGACTTCTCATATTTACCTGTTTGCAGTGAAGTATTGTGGGAATGTTAGATTTGCACTGTGTTTGTGACCTTCCATTTTTGACTACTTGTCTCGCAGTTACTTAATGTGTGCCCAATTCCTAGGCTCTTGATGCATTTTACTTTGTTGATTTGTGCTGTCTCTGCCTCTGCTATTCCTGCTCTGGTCTTCCCTCATTATTGTCTCTTCCACCAACAAGAAAAAATAAGCCAGCAACTGGTGAACTGTGCGAACAAATCATTTATTGTACTTCTTAAAAGTACTGAAACTTCATAAAGCTTAATTCAAACAGGCCTGGATATAACCTGGCCTTCTTCAGTGTAATAGAAAAAAGCAAACAAAAATAGAAGAAGCATTATATAGTGAAACAAAACATATGATTGGCTGACATTAGACATCACAGTCATTAGACTCATGAATATTCATGATGTGTTTAAAAATGTGCAACATGAAAGGAATGTTTATATTATATTATTTTCATAAATATTCATTAAGCCCTGGATTAAACAGGGCTCCAAGTTTGGTTATCCATTTCTTTTCTTTAATATCAAGTTTTGCATGCCAACCAGATTTCTGACTTCGGTCACCTATAAGTTTGTCAATAATAATAAAATGAAATTTGGCTGTAGGATGTTTGAGTGTATGTTTATATAGAGCATTTGTATTCCTTTTACACTTAATATCACTCAGATGTTCTGACATGCGTAGCCTAAAAGGCCTAGAGGTTTGACCAATATAGAAGGAATGGCAACTGCAACAAGCCATGTAGATTGCCCAGTCTTGCATATCATATACTATGCTACTATTTTTACTGCTGAATTCCTTGGATTTTAAAATATGTTTACAATTACCACAATGTCCACAAGGAAAACAGCCAATAAGTTTATCACCCAAGATTGTAGTCTGATACAAATGGGGTAGCATAGAATCAGAGTGATGTTTATAATGATTAAAATGACCTGCTAGATTCTTTCCTTTCCTAAATGAAAAGGAACATACATTAGGTAATAACCTGTTAATATTACCATCTGCCTTCAGTATGTTCCAATTGTGATATTCATAAAACCATTAGTATTTCTGCCAAATGTGGTAGTAAAGCGTAATATGTTTTTGGGCATAGATTTTTCCATCTGCCTATGCCTATGTAAGCCGTGATTTTATGTAGTAACATATATCCTGACTTGTAGCCCCTACTGATAAATCTATTGTATATATGTTTTGGATGATAGCTGGAAGCATGGAGTAAAGTATTATATTGGGGAAATTTTCTATAAACTTCAGTATTCAAAGTATTGTCCTGATTTCTTGTGACTAGAACATCCAAAAAAGTTATGGAGTTCAGGTCATATGTAATAGTGAAGTGTATACCCCATTTGTTGTCATTTAGGTATTGCATAAATTCATTAAGATATTCACTGTCAGATCTCCAAACCATCCAACAGTCGTCCAAATACCTGCGCCAGATATCAATCTCAGGCAAAAACAAGTTATGGGTGTCATCATAGATCAAAATCTCCTCAATGTATGCCATGAATAAATCAGCATATATCGGGGCAAAAGATGCCCCCATTGCTGTACCTTTGATCTGTAGGAAACATTCCTTATCATAAAAGAATACATTCTTTGTAAGTACATGTTCGGTGAGGTTAATCAGAAAGGTGTTAAATAGATGTTTGTTTTCTGAAGCCAATATTCAATGGCATCAAGACCAGCCCAATGAGGTATATTGGTATATAATGAACTTACATCCAATGTACATAACAACCAATTCCCTTCTATCTGCATGTCATCAATAATGCCTAGAAATTGGGTGGTATCCTGTAACCTTGATCTAACACATGAAAGTAGAGGTTTTAAATATCTGGTAAGAAATTCAGATAATGGCTCAGTAAGGGATCCTATACCCGAAATAATGGGTCTACCTGTTGGATGATGTATCTTTGGCAAAAGTAAATGTATTGTCTTGCAGGATCAGTAATGACTAGGTGACTTAAGGTTTTAGTTGTTATAATTCCATTTTCAACTGCTGAGTCTAAGAAGTTCTTAATCTGTTGTATAAACATAAAAGTTGGGTCCAGTGGCATTTTAGTATAATAACGGGCATCATCTAGTTGCTTGTCGATATCATAGTCACTCCAATTCATAACCACCACACCTTTATCAGCATGTAAGATGACAAGTTCTTTATTTTGTACTAATTCTTTCAAACAGGATAAGTCATTCACCGTCATGTTATTTGGCATTGGTAAACAAGTGTTGGATGAAAAATGTAAATCACTAAGTGCACTGCGTAAAATAAATTAACCGAAGGATGCATGGAGGTGTAAATGATGAAGCATGATACTTAAAAGTATCCATTTGTGGTTGTTGTTCATCCCTTTTCCTGAAAAACAATTTTAGGTTAATAAGTCTACAAAATGCAAATAAATCCTGTGCAAAGTGTCTTCAGGCACAAAGAAACCAGGTATAAAAGATAGACCTTTATTCAATAAAGTTGTTTGTTCAGGTGTTATTACAGTGCTCGAAATGTTACAAACATTATTGCCCATAGCAAAATTCACTTGTTCGTTAGTACTTCCATAAGATTCTGTAGACTTGTAACCCTTTTGTGTTTCCTGCCCCCTCTTTCCTTCCTTTCCCTGAATGTTCCTAAAGGGATGTATAATTAGTTCGTTTGGGTATGGGGGCTCCATGGTGTGCTGTGTTTCTGTGTCAGTACCTGATGATGTGTCATAATCAGTCGTATCAGTATGACTGCCACGTCCTTTTAAAATGGAACATGGCCTTTTGGACCTGGTGTATTACTATTATGTAACTCCTGAAATCTGACATGTCTAGTATATTTGAAGGGTTGCCCCCTCTCATAATCAGACTGATCCCTTTCCTTTAAATGATTATCGAAATTTAACAAATCTGAACTAAGTTTGGATAATGATGCAGAAAAATGTATCATTCTGGTACTGATTACAGTCCTCTATTAGTTGTGACACCTTAAGGGTTTCTTTGTCTATACTTCTAGTATAATATTTAGATAAGGATTCAACAAACTTCATGGAGCATTCTTGTTGGATGGACAACCATTCAGTAGTTAAAATATCATCAGGATCAGAGACTTGAATTTTGACCCTAAGGCCCCTTGGACTAATCCCTTAATCAAATATGCTTTGAGTAATTTGAGGTGCCAAACAAAAGATCTAAGTGTTTTCATATTTTTATTTAAATCACCAAATAGTTTTTCACATCGTTGTTCGGTTTCATGGAGTTAGTATTGCCTGATACAATACCAAAAGTGCAAGATCATCCTGGTCGGATGATAAATCCAAAACATTTTATTTAGCTCCATTGGTGATATTAATTTAGTATAATAAAAAGTTTTTATATGACCACGTCCTGTTAATGAAATAAATCAATAAACGGACAATAATGGCAACATAAGAGTATATATCAACTTATTCAAACAATTACCACGTCCAATATGGGACAATAATGGTAAAAAGCACAGTTTCCGATGAATGAACACAATCACAGACCTCCACACAGTATCCGATATCCAGATAGGTCAAATGTTTGACATCCAAATTGTGGTTATATATAGATAAATTGTTATAGTGATATAACCCTATAAATAATACTTCTACATATATATATATAGTCCAAGGGAAGTTCAAGATCAAAATCAAAGAGTATAATATGAGTAGATCCTAGATAATATTAACAACCCTAATGGAATGTATATACAGACCATAAAATAGTATTGAAATGTGATCCTGATAGCAATCGAATTAGTTTGTTAAAATATTCAACAGTTGTACTGATTATGCTGTCCAAGCATAAAGAACAAATCAAAATCAAAAATAGACCTTAGCAAAATAATATGTATAGGTCATGTATGTCTAGACCCTATAGTAAAGCATAAGTATACATTCCTAAAAATCATATAGGTGTATGTAAATGAAACATGCTTTAGTAATGATCCCTATAGTTTCAATGAAATTACTGACAGAAATGCCCCAAAAACATTCATACTATCTATAATACGTAATTAAATGAATGTGAAACATTTGCATCACCTAGATTACTAACATTAGGATTTGTATCCCAATAGAGTATTTAGACAACAATTATAGTCAGCAACCATACTGCAAAAAATGTTTCCCAGTAACCCTATGGCAGAGAGAACAGTGAAAACACATTTATGTTAACAAATATACGTATAAATAGGGCTAGAATCAAAACATTGGTAATATCCAATCATGTTCAAAAGGAAAATAGTAACACTATTCATAAATGTCACTTAGTAATGTTCAAACAAAATAGACAAATCTCCAATTTGAAGTTTGATGTCAACTGTCTATTCCTGGTTGTAGCAGTATATCCAAAATGTAGTAGAACACGTTTAACGAACAATGTCCCCAAACAGATATTCGCTCGTCACAATCACTAATGAACTTCAATTGTATATGTTAGTTGTTGTCGCTATTTATGATAAAGTTCCCCATCAGAAGAAAAAAGCAAACACTGCCCCAAGTCGTTGAAGAAAATTAAATCCATTAAATAATGTATCCTCACGAAAAAACGTTGATAAGCACTCGCATCAATACAGCACATGTATAGTCATTGCCCTTAGATGTATTAGGTTAACTCACCAAAAGTAATCAGAAATATCCAGAAAACATGTCGTAGTATTTTCCTGACTTAAAAGTATAATGTAGAAATAGATAATAAATCAGCGATGTCTAAAAAATATGTTGAATAAGCAAGCCAGCCTTACAAGCGTGAATAGACACGCCAACACAGCACACCATGGATCCCCAGCAGGAAAGAAAACCATGTGTAACCAAAATAAGATCCCCTGCGCGTGAGAAGTTGCCGGTCTGTTTGAATTAAGCTTTATGAAGTTTCAGTACTTTTAAGAAGTACAATAAATGATTTGTTCGCACAGTTCACCAGTTGCTGGCTTATTTTTTCTTTTTGGACCTTGCTGATTGCCGTGCAACTTCTCACGCGCAGGGGATCTTATTTTGGTTACACGTGGTTTTCTTTCCTGCTGGGGATCCATGGTGTGCTGTGTTGGCGTGTCTGTTCACGCTTGTAAGGCTGGCTTGCTTATTCAACATATTTTTTAGACATCGCTTTCTCGTTTGGATTTATTATCTATTTCTACATTATACTTTTAAGTCAGGAAAATACTACGACATGTTTTCTGGATATTTCTGATTACTTTTGGTGAGTTAACCTAATACATCTAAGGGCAATGACTATACATGTGCTGTATTGAAGTGCTTATCAACGTTTTTTCGTGAGGATACATTATTTAATGGATTTAATTTTCTTCAACGACTTGGGGCAGTGTTTGCTTTATGTTTCTTCTGATGGGGAACTTTTATCATAAATAGCGACAACAACTAACGATACAATTGAAGTTCATTAGTGATTGTGACGAATATCTGTTTGGGGGACATTGTGAACGAATGGTTCGTTAAACGTGTTCTACTACATTTTTTGGATATACTGCTACAACCAGGAATAGACAGTTGGGTTCTGAGAGGTCGCCGGACATCAAACTTCGAATTGGAGATTTGTCTATTTTGTTTGGACATTACTAAGTGACATTTATGAATAGTGTTACTATTTTCCTTTTGAACATGATTGCATATTACCAATGTTTTTGGTTCTAGCCCTATTTAATATTTGTTAACATAAATGTGTTTTCACTGTTCTCTCTGCCATAGGGTTACTGGGAAACATTTTTTGCAGTATGGTTGCTGACTATAATTGTTGTCTAAATACTCTATTGGGATACAAATCCTAATGTTAGTAATCTAGGTGATGCAAATGTTTCACATTCATTTAATTACGTATTATAGATAGTATGAATGTTTTTGGGGCATTTCTGTCAGTAATTTCATTGAAACTATAGGGATCATTACTAAAGCATGTTTCATTTACATACACCTATATGATTTTTAGGAATGTATACTTATGCTTTACTATAGGGTCTAGACATACATGACCTATACATATTATTTTGCTAAGGTCTTTTTTTGATTTTTCTTTATGCTTGGACAGCATCGTATTTGAATCAGTACAACTGTTGAATATTTTAACAAACTAATTCGATTGCTATCAGGATCACATTTCAATACTATTTTATGGTCTGTATATACATTCCATTAGGGTTGTTAATATTATCTAGGATCTACTCATATTATACTCTTTGATTTTGATCTTGAACTTCCCTTGGACTATATATATATATGTAGAAGTATTATTTATAGGGTTATATCACTATAACAATTTATCTATATATAACCACAATTTGGATGTCAAACATTTGACCTATTTGGATATCGGATACTGTGTGGAGGTCTGTGATTGTGTTCATTCATCGGAAACTGTGCTTTTTACCATTATTGTCCCATATTGGACGTGGTAATTGTTTGAATAAGTTGATATATACTCTTATGTTGCCATTATTGTCCGTTTATTGATTTATTTCATTAACAGGACGTGGTCATATAAAAACTTTTTATTATACTAAATTAATATCACCAATGGAGCTAAATAAAATGTTTTTGGATTTATCATCCGACCAGGATGATCTTGCACTTTTTGGTATTGGCCAAGCTACTGCAGTATCAGGCAATACTAACTCCATGAAACCGGAACAACGATGTGAAAAACTATTTGGTGATTTAAATAAAAATATGAAAACACTTAGATCTTTTGTTTGGCACCTCAAATTACTCAAAGCATATTTGATTAAGGGGATTAGTCCAAGGGGCCTTAGGGTCAAAATTCAACCGTTAGTCTCTGATCCTGATGATATTTTAACTACTGAATGGTTGTCCATCCAACAAGAATGCTCCATGAAGTTTGTTGAATCCTTATCTAAATATTATACTAGAAGTATAGACAAAGAAACCCTTAAGGTGTCACAACTAATAGAGGACTGTAATCAGTACCAGAATGATACATTTTTTCTGCATCATTATCCAAACTTAGTTCAGATTTGTTAAATTTCGATAATCATTTAAAGGAAAGGAAACTTAAAAAATTCTTTCGTGATCAGTCTGATTATGAGAGGGGGCAACCCTTCAAATATACTAGACATGTCAGATTTCAGGAGTTACATAATAGTAATACACCAGGTCCAAAAAGGAAACGTCCACGTTCCATTTTAAAAGGACGTGGCAGTCATACTGATACGACTGATTATGACACATCATCAGGTACTGACACAGAAACACAGCACACCATGGAGCCCCCCATACCCAAACGAACTAATTATACATCCCCTTTAGGGAACATTCAGGGAAAGGAAGGAAAAGAGGGGGCAGGAAACACAAAAAGGGTTACAAGTCTACAGAATCTTATGGAAGTACTAACGAACAAGTGAATTTTGCTATGGGCAATAATGTTTGTAACATTTCGAGCACTGTAATAACACCTGAACAAACAACTTTATTGAATAAAGGTCTATCTTTTATACCTGGTTTCTTTGTGCCTGAAGACACTTTTGCACAGGATTTATTTGCATTTTGTAGACTTATTAACCTAAAATTGTTTTTCAGGAAAAGGGGATGAACAACAACCACAAATGGATACTTTTAAGTATCATGCTTCATCATTTACACCTCCGATGCATCCTTGGTTAATTTATTTTAATGCACTTAGTGATTTACATTTTTCATCCAACACTTGTTTACCAATGCCAAATAACATGACGGTGAATGACTTATCCTGTTTGAAAGAATTAGTACAAAATAAAGAACTTGTCATCTTACATGCTGATAAAGGTGGGGCAGTGGTGGTTATGAATTGGAGTGACTATGATATCGAGGCTCACAAGCAACTAGATGATGCCTGTTATTATACTAAAATGCCACTGGACCCAACTTTTATGTTTATACAACAGATTAAGAACTTCTTAGACTCAGCAGTTGAAAATGGAATTATAACAACTAAAACCTTAAGTCACCTAGTCATTACTGATCCTGCAAGACAATACATTTACTTTTTGCCAAAGATACATAAGGATCCTTTACATCCACCAGGTAGACCCATTGTTTCGGGTATAGGATCCCTTACTGAGCCATTATCTGAATTTCTTACCAGATATTTAAAACCTCTACTTTCATGTGTTAGATCAAGGTTACAGGATACCACCCAATTTCTAGGCATTATTGATGACATGCAGATAGAAGGGAATTGGTTGTTATGTACATTGGATGTAAGTTCATTATATACCAATATACCTCATTGGGCTGGTCTTGATGCCATTGAATATTGGCTTCAGAAAACAAACATCTACCGACCTGGTTTTAACACCTTTCTGATTAACCTCACCGAACATGTACTTACAAAGAATGTATTCTTTTATGATAAGGAATGTTTCCTACAGATCAAAGGTACAGCAATGGGGCATCTTTGATATATGCTGATTTATTCATGGCATACATTGAGGAGATTTTGATCTATGATGACACCCATAACTTGTTTTTGCCTGAGATTGAGATCTGGCGCAGGTATTTGGACGACTGTTGGATGGTTTGGAGATCTGACAGTGAATATCTTAATGAATTTATGCAATACCTAAATGACAACAAATGGGGTATACACTTCACTATTACATATGACCTGAACTCCATAACTTTTTTGGATGTTCTAGTCACAAGAAATCAGGACAATACTTTGAATACTGAAGTTTATAGAAAATTTCCCCAATATAATACTTTACTCCATGCTTCCAGCTATCATCCAAAACATATAGCCAGGAACATTCCTAAATCACAGTTTATTAGATTGAGACGTAACTGCTCGGATGAGGTGAGTTTCAAACAACATTCTCAGGATCTATACAATAGATTTATCAGTAGGGGCTACAAGTCAGGATATGTTACTATGGCGAAAAATCATGCTTTGGGCTTACATAGGCAAGATCTATTGACGTATAAGAAGAAAAAATCTATGCCCAAAAACATATTACGCTTTACTACCACATTTGGCAGAAATACTAATGGTTTTATGAATATCATTAAGGACAATTGGAACATACTGAAGGCAGATGGTAATATTAATAGGTTATTACCCAATGTATGTTCCTTTTCATTCAGAAAAGGAAAGAATCTAGCAGGTCATTTTAATCACTATAAACATCATTCTGACTCTATGCTACCCCATTTGTATCAGACTACAATTTTGGGTGATAAACTCATTGGCTGTTTTCCTTGTGGACATTGTGGCAATTGTAAACATATTTTGAAATCCAAGGAATTCAGCAGTAAAAACAGCAGCATTGTATATGATATGCAATTTTTTGCCAATTGTAATACGGACTGGGCTATTTACATGGCTTGTTGCAGTTGCCATTCCTTTTATATTGGTCAAACTTCCAGGCCTTTCAGGCTACGTATGTCAGAACATCTGAGTGACATTAAGTGCAAAAGGAACACAAATGCTCTATATAAACATACACTCAAACATCCAACAGCCAAATTTCATTTTATTATCATTGATAAACTCATTGGTGACCGAAGTCAGAAATCTGGTTGGCATGCAAAACTTGATATGAAAGAAAAGAAATGGATAACCAAACTTGGTGCCCTGTTTAATCCAGGGCTTAATGAATATTTATGAAAATAATATAATATAAACATTCCTTTCATGTTGCACATTTTTTAAACACATCATGAATATTCATGAGTCTAATGACTGTGATGTCTAATGTCAGCCAATCATATGTTTTGTTTCACTATATAATGCTTCTTCTATTTTTGTTTGCTTTTTTCTATTACACTGAAGAAGGCCAGGTTATATCCAGGCCGAAACCGGTCTGTTTGAATTAAGCTTTATGAAGTTTCAGTACTTTTAAGAAGTACAATAAATGATTTGTTCGCACAGTTCACCAGTTGCTGGCTTATTTTTTCTTTTTGGACCTTGCTGATTGCCGTGCAACTTCTCACGCGCAGGGGATCTTATTTTGGTTACTCTTCCACCAACACCCACATTCACTGTACATAGATGATTTTTCTCAGTCTGGATCTCATGCATGTACCAAGTTTTGTCACATTCTTTACACCATCCTACACAATGGCCCTTCACATCATTTACACATTCACCACAAGTCTATTGCATCAGACACACATCCACTTTCACATTTCTAGATTCATACTCTTTGATCTTTTTACTCACTGTGTCTTAAATCAATGAAAGCACTAGGGCAGTTCTGGAATAACTTTAACTGCCTCATGAAGGGATGAGCCATAACATATGTTTATATTTAGCTCTTCCATTCTGTCCCTATAACTATCAGAAGGGAGCAGTGTATGATGCCCTGATGATTGCAGGTTATACCATGCAGGAAGGTATGAGATCCAGTTTAAACAATCAAAAGCTAAAAATGTGAGATAAATGTAAGAAGTTAATGTGGTAATAACTCGCAATCAAGTTTCTTGGTCAGATGGAACATCTTCTGTCAGACTGAATCAGAAAACAATATAGCAATGAATGAGAGTCTCCAAAACAAACAGAAGAAAAAATATTTTTTCCTGCCTTTCAACTTACAGTGTTTTATGAGAGAACATGAACCATAGTTTTTCATAATATCTGAGTATTATAACATACTCGTCTGTGCATGCTTGGTATGTCAGTCCTCCAGAACTAATACCAGTCAAAACTTAAAAACTAAATAATCTAACATTGTTACAATGCCTGTCACATGTAGGAGTTATGAAGGATGTATTCCCTGCTAGCCTGTGCACTTCATTCCTTCACATTCAGGAACAAACTCTGCTGCCCAGGGAGTAAACTGCTGCGTTATGGTCAGTGTTCAGTGTAAGAATTATAGCAAACTTAAAGCTTCAAGAGAGGCCACCTAGGAGGCTGCCTGCATAAGGTTTTGTGCCATAAACTGAATCACCGTTCCAGTTATTTAAACATGCATTAAAACAAATGAATACAGGAAGATGTTCTAATATATATATTGGTAAGAAATTTCACAACGTGCCTCCTCTGCACAAAAAGCTACTATTCTTAACCTGAGAGAAAAGCGACAGGTGATTTGCCCAATAAAGTCCTGTTCCTAGTATTGTTCAAATGATCAGAAAATGTAAGACAAAATACTGTTTCTCCAGTGTCTTTACTAGTAATTATGTTATTATACAATTACATCATTAACCAATTAATTCATTCATTCATTTAATTCCAACTATATAAAGGATGGCTTTTTAGTGAAGAATTTGTACTCTGAAGATGCCCTATACGATTGTGGGTGAAAGCGCTTAGTACGGAGAATTGTTGTCGCATTATTGTATTTTTTATTTTTATTTCATTAAAAAGTGGAACCAACCAACCAGTTTTCTAATGGGTTATTGAATGACTTGTCAGCTTACTAGTTGTTCCAATATATATTTGATATATATACATATTTTTTTCTCCATTCATGAGACCCTTGAAAATAAAATTTTCATCTCTTAATAAGCTATATGTAACCAAATGTAAATTTAATGTCTTAAGTTTCCTCTTGCATTCTTCCTGTCTGTCCCAAATCTTCTTTAGCAGATTGTCTTCTACTTTTCTTCACATTTGCCTGAACCACCATAATCTGTTCTCCTTGACCTTTTCTGCAATTGGTGCTACTATGGCTTCTGCTCTTATGTCCTCATTTCTTCGTCTGTCCCATACTGTGCATCCTACCACCCATCTCAGGCACTTCATTTCCAGCACCTCTAACGTCCTCAGCTGCTCTGACTTTACTGCCCAGGTTTTTGTACCATACCGTAGAACTGCTTGCACTACTGTTTTGTGTACTTACTTTTAAGCTTCTTTGGCATTCTTCTGTCATAGACTACACCTGACACTCTGTGACAGTTGGCTGCAGCCCCTCTGATTCTAGCTTTGACCTCCTCATTCAGGCTTCCCTTCTCTTCACCCAACACTCCCAGATAAATGGACCTGTTAACCTGTTCCACTATTTTTCCTTTCATCTCAACTGTCGTCTTCTGATTTTGTCTATTTTCTGCCATTACGATTATCTTATCTGTACCCGGTTTCAACCCATGTACCTCCAGTTTTGCATTCTATTCCCCTCTCTGTTGATGAAGTTCTTGCTAAAAGTCTGCCTGTACTGCCACATCCTCTGCATACAGCAGCTTTGTTGGTCTCTCCACTCCAACCTGTTTGGTAATGTAGTCCATCACCAGTATGAACAGCAGTGGGCTCAGAGCTGAACCATGATGCACACGCACTCCCACTGAGAACATCTCTGTCAGACTGAACACTGTTCATACTTGAGCATTGCGTCCTTGTACATAGTTTGCACTAATTCTACCAATGTTTCTGGGAATCTGAACCACTGTAGGACTGCATAAGTCAGATTTCTTGGGATCTTGTCATATGTTTGGTCTGTGAGTGCCCATTTGGATTCTCACCTCATCTGCAGCTTCTTCTCACCTGTCTGTCTCACTGCAAACATCAGGTCAGTTGTGCTGCCTCCTCACCTGAATTGCTAGCTACCATTTTACTTTCTATTACTTTTTGTATTGATGTTATTTTCTTAACTTTCATGCAGTGTGACAGACGTATCTCTGCACTGCCCACTGTTGTGGATGCTCCCTTTGTTCTTGGACACTGACACTAGTATGTTTATTTTCTAGTCATCTGGGATATGCCTTTCTCTCCACACTGCTATGAGTACCCCCAGGAGACATTTCTCTCCTATCTCACTAGATGTCTTGCTTGTATCTGATGTGACCTCATCTGAGTCTTTCCTCCCCCGACTTCATTTCCTTAGTGCTGTTCTTACTTCTTCTTCTAGGGTGAGCTCCTCCTCTTCTTTCATCATAGGATGTGTCTGGGCAGTACAGCTTCTGTGGGTTTTTTTTTCATTTGGCAGCTGCTGGAAATACTCCTTCCATCTGACTTTGATACCCTGTGAACTGGTAAGCAGGTTCTTCCCAACATCCCTTAAAAAGGGTCTCTGACTGTCGTCTTTATCTTTCTGTCTTTGCCTTGTTGTCTGATAGAGTTTATTTGTGCCACCTACTGAGTCACCTTCCAAAAGCTGGTAGAGTGTCTCTGATGCTTTCCTCTTTGCTATTGCAACTCCTCCCTTAGCCTCTTTGTTAGCCAACTGGTATTCCTTCTTAGCCTGATGCATCTTTCCCATCTCCCACTTTTTCCCACACTCTTTATTTTGATGACTTCCTGGACTTCTGCATTCCACTATCAGCTTTCCTTATGTGCCTTATTTCCATATCTGGGTCAGTCACATATCTGTTCAGCAATCCTCTGCCATTCTTCTTCAACTCTACCTATTTCCTCTTCTTCTTGAAGTGTTAGAGCCATGAGTATTTCCTTGAACTCTTGTGCTTTCTCTCCGGTCAACTTCCATGTCTTCAGCCTGTTGACCTTAGAGCCTTCTCTGGCCACTAGTTGCAGCTGATTGTACCAACCAATGGTTTATGCTGTGGGCCAACTGTTTCAATGGGGATAACTTTGTAATCTCTGATTCTGCCTCATTGCCCTATCCTTACTAGGGGGAAGTCTATCTGAGTTGTGTGTTGACCACTCTTACATATGATCTTGTGACATCTTGCTGAACATGTGTTGGCTACCATCAAGCAATTTGTCTGACAGAAGTCAGGAATGGCTTTTCCTTCTTTATTTCTGTTGCCCCACCCATGTTGACACAGACAGTCCTCCTATCCAGTTCTGTTGGTCCCGATATGTTCATTCAGGTCACCCATTTTCAACACTAATTCATGTTGTCCTGATTTATCTAGTAAATCCAGCAACTTCAGTCAGCATGCACTCTTTCTTCACTATCACATCCTTGCTATGGGGCATAGGCTGAGACTATGTACCAAATCCGTACACTAAAGTCTTATTGCCATGAATCTGTCACTATTTCTGATTACACCTCTTGCTGTCTTCTGAGAGTCTCTCTCACCACATTTCCCACACCATTTCTAGTCTGTCCTCCTCCTGAGTAGTAGACTCTGGATCCCAAGCCAAGTGGATTTGTTTCACTGCCCTTCCATCTTGTTTGTTGGATATATTGGAAGTCCAACCTCCTCCTCACCACCATGTCATCTACTTCCAAGCTGCATCCTGTCAGTGAACCTATATTGGATGTAACAATTCTTAGTTCATGTCTGGCAGATTGATTGGTTTAACGTCCAGTTAAGAGTACTATCCAAGTAACCCAAGCTGGGCAACTGGACACCAACTGGCCAGTAATTTATTGACCTGGAGCTGCTGAGCTTTGTGTTAGGCACAAACTGGCCAATAGGGGCAAATACATCCCTTCCACCATTAGCATAGGTCCCTGGTGTATGTCAGAGTTGGCCAGGTCCTTAAGCCATTTATCACTGGCAAATACCCATGCCATTTGATGACACTAATCAAGAGAACTGAATCACCTTGAACCAATGTTTACTCCTTGAAGTGGCTAGCCTTGACATTGCCTGCAGTCTGGGATACTAGTTCTCCTGTTTAGGAGGATACAGCTTACCGCAGTTGTTACCCAAAGGGTTGGTTTATAGAACGCTTCCCTCTATAGGCAACATCTAAAGTCTGTGCTGCTGCCCACAGCTCCATTCTTGGGTGAGTTTGAGGGGGAACACTCAACATGTTTTTGGGAGGAGGGGGAAACCCCACAGCAACACAGGCAGAACATGCAAACTCCATACAGGCATTGGTCAGAGGTCAGGATTGAACCTTGTGCACGGAATGTGAAAACCTTAACCATTATGCCAACTGATCTCATAGCCATCAAAATAATTGGGCACCTGCAGCCCATTATAATTGGTCTCTATCAGCCTATGATTATCAGTGACAGGCCCTTCCCATACATCATTGTGATGACATGGGACCTCTTTGCACCAGAGAGTTTGATGACATAGTTCCTAAACAGGAAGAACATTATCAATATCCCTGTACTCGCTGTGATCCTCCCTCCTGCCATGATGCACGCATTGTTTTACATTTGGATGAAGCAGTCTAAAGATCTAATACAGGTGTGTAAGTCACCGTTTGCCAGTGTCCAGTGAAGAGATAAGACTTGTGCAATATTTCTGTCAATAACAGAATGATACAATGTATTCAGCTTCCCTCAGATTAAGGTAATCCTGTTTCTTAAACTGAATGTGAATGACTCTCACTCGAAATGCAAAATGTAACTAGCCTTAAAAACAAACATGCTGAACAGAAACTCCATTCAACAAATTAACACTTTGGAGTTCCATGATACAGAGATAGTTTCCTGATTCAAATATCTGAACATACCATACTAAAGTCACATATAATTCCAGTGCTGGCACTGTTCACAAATATGCAAAGCTGTCTATATAACTGTTAGAGTGTGTGTGTCTATACATATATTTATATATGTATATGTATATATAGACACACACACACACACACACACACACACAGACGCACACACATACATATATATATATATATATATATATATATATATATATATATATATATATATATATATATATATATATATGGGTCTACGGTGAATGATCGAAATTACAAAACTTTGACCTCTTATGGTTGGGACCATATGATTGGAGTTTTATAATCTCGAACATTCAAAAAACAGAAAAAAAAAAACAACTTAAAACACATATATGTAGGGGTCAAGCCTCCCTGCATCCCCCACTGTTAAGATATACCAACTCTGAGATCGTACTACAGCGAGGAAAGAGAATATTCCTGTTCCGCATTGTACGGAGATCTCCATTTAAATGTACAAAGTTTTAGAACTTCGATCATATGGTTTCAGCCATATGAAATTCGAAGTTTTGAACTTTAAGCATTTAACTAGGACCCATATATATATATATATATATATATATATATATATATATATATATATATATATATATATGTATACAGAGAGAGAGAGAGAGAGAGCTCTAGATATAGATACAGATACACAGACATTTCTTTTTTTCCTGAATCTCATTTTGCTGAATCACTAATCATTGAAGCTCATTTTCTGAAAACATGTTTCACTGAAAGCCCATTTCATAGAAGTATGCCTCACAAAAAATAATTTGAGCTAATGTACCTTAAAAAAGTTGTTTTTTGCCATGGGCAAGCCCCCTTGCACCCCCTCACACACTTATGCACATATATTAACTCTGTGGTCAAACAAACATGAAGAAAGAGAAAAATACTCACAGTGAATCATTACTGCTGCATGAACACAAATTGCATGCACCAGCAGTAAATATATATAGGTTTCTACAGTTCTCTAAGAATAGTGACTTCAGAGAAAAATTAGTTTTCGGTGAACTTTTTGCCAATGGTTTGTGATTCAACAAAATAAGATACAGGGAATGTGTTGTTACCATATAAGAATATATGTGTATCAGTTGAAGCTATGCACCTGTATACATACATGACTAATCACATTACCATTTCTTGTTCACATGCCTCATGGTAGGAGATGCCTGGACAGTAACTGTAGCATGACAGATTCATGTCTGCACACAAGAAAATATTGCTGGAAACATTAAGACACCATGTAATGTCACTACTGAGTCTCATCAGAAGTTTGCCCAGCATGAGTAACTGGAGTGATATAGCCAGGAGGGTGAATGCAGTTCGTAGCCATAGATTTACAATGAAACCTCTTATTCCCTTGTCATGGACAAGTGATGGGAAACAGTGCTGTGCAACAGAAATTGAGATAATTACACATGCCACCAGTTACAGGTCATCCCTGGTTCCATTACATTATATAGAGAAATTTCTGGTATCCTCTGCTGGTCATGATTTCAACTGCAGAAAGCACATTGGTAATAATGCTGGTGTCTTTCACTTGTAGCTGTGTGCTGTGCCTACATGCATTACCATTCTGTGGTGCTGCCTGTATGTATCTCACCCAACATGTATGTCTTCTGCAGGTAGGGTGGTGAACCCAAAAATGCTACCAATGACAGACCAAGTTTGGTGCGTGGGTGTGTATGTCGCATATCAAACGTGCCTGTATTTGAGTCTAGTACATGTATCGCACATGTCTTTAATGGCCTTCCACTGTTGTCCATAGATCATGCAGTTCTACAAGTGGGAACAGGATTCATGTATAGCAGTACACAGTGCATGCTTGTGTGCCCTCTGTTGGGATGTCTTATTACCCTTTTACCTTTTAGTCAGGGTGGCTACCACAACAGTCATTTTTCCCAATTGCTGGTATTGCTGATCTGCATTATTACCCCATTAATACTGAGTCACTGTGGGTGGACATGTCCCTACTGTTGCAGATATGGACTGGGATTAAGCAAGTCACGCAAACGTTACAGAAGCAGTCATGCAGGATGGGTCTATATTAGAACATCGAAATTTCACAATTTCAAATTTTCTAATATCGACCCCTATTCAGCGAACGCTGACAACATCGAACATACAGAACAGCAAATTTTTTCCTAGGGAAAAAACATGCCAGTTCTTACACAGTGCTGTGCTCTTTATGTCCTGTGTATTGATTGGACTGGTGAAATGTGGCATGAGCATTCATAATCATAGCCAGGGTGCATAGAACCAAACATTAGGTTCAGAGCCACAGCCTATGGTGCAGGCCTTAGTGGGTAGTTCTGCACAGTGACAGCTCCCATCATTGTGACCACTGGGTTCCATTGCCTACTTGAATATATGCATACTATGCTCAATGACATGGAGCCCAGTTATATCCAATTATGTGTACCTAAATACACCCAATGGTGAAGCTATAATCCCCACCAGGTGTGCAGGCTTGTTTCTGGGGAGTCCTGTACATGGGATTACATCTGATTCACTTCACAGATATCTACATTGCAGACCATGGTACACATGCGTACACACTGCTTTGGTCCCTACATTCTAATTGTGAGTGTCTGTGGCTACCTGTCATGTGTGGCACATAATGTCTCTGCAAATTATGACTGCCAAGTTTATAGTGAAACCTGCTATGTTTATATTTTGAGTGCTGTCTGGTGCTAGTGGCATTCAGAGAATGCACATATCATAATGTATTGAAAAGAAAACCTTGGTAGACACCATGTTTTCTCTGGGTATATTTTGTATGTGATGGCAAATCATGGTTCCTAGGCCTGCACTGGGCTTGTACATGAGCATACTGTGAACATCTTCCCTTCATGTGCTGCTGGAGTTCCTCCACTTCTTCTTCCTCTAGTTTTGCAATTCCATCAGCTGATGTGCCCCATTACTGCCTTGATATGTCATCTAGGATTCATGTGACAGTCTTCCTGCATCTCTGACTAGTAGGTCACCAAGGTTTTATGTTAATCATACTGTGCAAAACTGCACATGACAATCTGAGACATCTTCTTAGGTGTGCACTGCAAAGCATCCTGAATGTGTCCAGACATCCGAACAGGCTTTTCAACAACCCAAACACTCACTCAGCCACATTCCTGCTCATGCTGTTTGCTTGACTTTAGGTTCCCCTGCAGGTGAATGAATATGGATTATAGTGATATTTGCTACATCTTAAGAGAAAACCCACAGTCACTTGAAAACCATAAAGGAATGTTATGGTTAGAGGTACAGTTTTGCACTTTCCCGGTATGTAGTTAAGAACTGCTGTCATTCGTACTTGATACTCGCCGAGTAGATGCCTCACTGGGATGTCCTTAATTTGAAATCCTTGCTTCAGGACACATGTCCACTGGGTATTTGAGTCAGTGATCTGAAGGATCTGCCCATCCATACTTCTCAACCTTTCAGCGCAAGAAATCTGGACAAAGCCAAAAATAATGGGGAACAAAGGCCCAAAAATAGACAAGTTTTAAATATTGGTCCTATAAACTTAGAAAGTTGCTAGAATTACAGATTTTGCATTATTATATATTTTCTGAAGAATAGGAAGCCCAAAACTCAAATGTCTATCATTATTTAGTATTATTTAGTTACGTCAATGCTCAATGATTTACCACAAACCACAAATTTTATGAGGAACAGACAAAAAATAAGAAGCAAAATCAGTACATTCTGAGAAAGTCTGGGCAGTTGAAAGGTATGTACCCATCTGCTAAGAGCACTTACAATGTATGACTTGTGTAATGATACCATCATCCTCAGAAGGGAATTTATAGTAATATGGGTGAAGTCCTGGCCCCGGGAACGGGTGCAAATCCTACGCCTGTCTTGTGCACAGCTGATGCTGATGGGGACTTTATGTAGTTTCCAACCACATGATTCAAGATAGCCAGAGATTCCCTGCAGACGGCTCTGTTGAAGATGCTGGACGAGCAGATTGGACTGACTGGGGAGATGATTTTTTTTAAGTTATGCTACTGAATCGGAATTGCCTGGACATAGTAAAGCCTTGCTGAGTCTAATTATGGCAGCTGCCAAAAAAGCAATTACTAGAAAATGGAAATCAAAGTTTAGACCAACTTTACTAGAAGTAATGAATATAGTAACAGATATAAAAGAACTGGAATTGGGATCTTTAGAAAAGGAAAGGACAAAACCACATAGGAAAAAATGGGAATTGTGGGAACAATATATGCAGGGCAGTAACGAGGTTTAAGAGGCAGGATTTTAATGAGCAATAACTGGCTCTGATTGGATGGATTATAAGTGCTGTATAATGTTTGCAACTACAGTAGTTTCAATGGTGTCTTTGATGTAAACTGCAACTAAAGTGGTATCATTATGTATGTTTTTCATTTATATAAATGGAAGACTGTAATTGTCATATGTGAAAATTTAATAAAGATGTTATGGGGAAAAAAGACAGCCAGGAATTTGTCCTGGGTGTGACAGATGGTGATCTGGCACACACCAGTGTTACCACTCATTTGTCATTGGAGTTTTCTAGATGCTGGTGTGCCCAGGGATATGCAGACATTGGTATCTAATGAGATGGAAGTTTTGATGCTGGCTTCATGAATACTTTTATGCTGTACACAGGAGACACAGTTTCAGCACCAACTCTCTGTACTTTCACAATCTATCAATAACCTCCTTATCAGAAAGCTGCTTGGGGAGGGGGTTTACAGATGACACCTAGATGGTCACCTCTTCACTGTAGGCTAGGCAGTAGATAGTGTCACCTCCTATTATATCAGTGTATTCACACGCAGGGCAGGTATCCACAAGAAAAGTATCATTATTCATTTCAATTTACAGAAACTGCTCAGTCTGGAAGTTCTCACAGTTTTTTATGTATGATTTATAAGGGTTCAGAAATACTCAGATGGTTTTCAGAATTATGATGATGTTAATGGGTTTGTGTCGCTTGTGAGCATATGACTGATTTAGAATCACCAATAATCGACCACATCCACAACTTTTAAGTAGTACCTTGCCCCAAGTGCAAATTGTTTTGGAATCTGAGGACTTAATAATGAAATGTGTCAAATTATGCAAGTCATAAAGGACTCAAACTCAGTCCACTCAAGTCCAGCTAACATTGCTGCACAAATAAATCCAAACAAATACCAACACTTTAAGATTTCTGCCTCAGGAAATAAAATGAGCAAAAAATGTACATATATGTATTGTTCTAATGATATAATCAGATAAGTTTACTCCTGGAGTTAAACTGATTTTTTTTCATACAGGGAAGATGATTATATGAGAACTGTCAAAAATCTAATGTATCTTTAACTATCTATCTATATGTGTATTTAAATTTATATTTAGATATACAGAAAGATGTATAATATTGCAGTGCTCTCAGCTGATGGGAAGATCCTTCTGATTACTGCATTGTTCGCTGTCAGTGTGCATGACTCAAATTTATGGTGTACGTGTGTCCTGATACAATTATAAAATCCTTTAACCTTTCTCCTGGAAACTATTAAACATTCTCCCAATAGAGGATGCAGTATCACTGTCTAATACAACATTCCAAAGTAGCTTACATGAGTATCAACCATAATTTATGAAACAACTTGGAATATGTGGAAAAGGAATAAAATTAAATCTAACCATCAAAGTATTAAGCAACTCAAAAAATATCTATAAATATTTGATCATGTATGATAAGAAATCACATTACACAAACTTAGAAAATTCTAATCACAACAACCCAAAACTTTTCTGGTCCACCATACAGGCCCTCCTAGGCTCTGGCCACGTCAGTCATCCAATCCCTTTCTTAGACTCACAAGGCGATAGCATTGTCACCCAAGTAAACTCGCATTTCATGCAGACATTAGCCAACCATATGAAGAACGCAGGCCCTACTGCAGTGCTGCTTTCCTCATTTCCGATGTACAGTAGTGTAGCTAGGGTGAGGTGAAGGGGGCAGTTGCCCTGGATGCATGGTTTTAGGGGGCTTGATTGGTAGATGTCGATCTCTCTCGCTCTCTCTCTCTCTATCTTTAATGCAGCATTATCAATTGCTTTTGCTGTCAGGACTGAAGTACATGCTTCAGCACTTTGTGTGATATATCTTGTAACACAAAAAACCTCAAGCCTTCACAAACAGGTGCTGGATTTATTTTTCAAACTGCAAGTTAAGCGCTTTCATTCAACAAAGCATTTACAAGGAACTTCATCAGACAATTACAAAAAAAATGACTGCCTGGTTAAATACTTTTAAAGCATGACATCACTTCCAGGCTCATATTTAAAAGCACAGTGTCGTGCTTACACATAAAAATATGTGATTTAAAAACATATACATTAAGAAAAAGTGAAACTTTTAAATGTGCATGAGTAGTAAAACATGAACCCTAACAATAAAAACTATGAAGTATTTTAAAACACAAACACAAAAATATGTGTATTCATACTATTTACATACATATGAAGTTTCTGACTTAATAATCTTTCAGAAAATGCATGCTATCACAAAACACATTTTTCTACTAACTTTCTATGGTTATAACAGCAATATTTTAAACTTTTTCCTTCAAGTTAGAGAGGTCACAGCAAGGAAAACAATTAAAATATTGCTGTTATAACCATAGAAAGTTAGTCATTTAGTTGAAAACTCTTTTCACTGAAAATCAATTGCCTGAGCACAATTCACTAAAAGCTGACTTCACTGAAAACTCATTTGACTGAAACTCATTTCATTGAAAGGTATATGCCCTGTTCCCTACTGTAGTGCAATCCTGAGTGAGTATATATAGTAAGGGGGGAGTGAGGGGGCCATATTTTAAACGTTGGAAACCATAGACATGGATACTTACAAGTTGAATGAATAACTCTTTCCAGAAGATAATATATACCCAAAATCCCCACACCACCCAATGTGAGGGGCCGTGCCCTCCCACACCCTTACTATATATACTAACTCCAGGACTGCACTACAGTGGGGAACAGGGCATATAACTTTCAATGAAATGAGTTTCATTCAAATGACTTTTCAGTGAAGTCAGCTTTCAGTGAATTGTGCTCAGGCAACTGATTTTCAGTGAAATGAGTTTTCAACTAAATGAGTTTCAGTGAAGTATTTTTCAATGAAATGAAGTAGACCATGTATATGTATATATAAAATGTTCCTTAAATGAAATTTTGTAAAAACTGGGCATTTCTGTCAGACAAGCACATATAAATAAACCATATGAATAACCTAATCTTGGTTTCACACTGCTATTATTTTATAATGATCTCAAATGGAAATGAGACCCTACTTTTTTACATGAATTTTATTAGCAGCTACTTTATCCATTGGAAAGAAAGTGCCATCCCCAGTTTATTTGCTCATTCCCTCCAGAAATGTGGAATTCAGAGGGTAAACATCACATTCCACAGGCTGCCAATCAAAAGCCATTCCCACATAAATGTCCCATTCATAGTCACATTTACTCTTTAAAGGCCAGGATATTTTGCTACCATAGTTCAGTTTGAACCTTTGCAGACCCTTTTTTGTCAGACATGCCTGGTAGGTAAATGTTAATGTTGACTGCGGCATGAAAGAAACAGAAGCAAAATAATTGTATCTGAAATAAAACAGCTAATAAAGAGAAACATATGTAAAAAAAAAATTCTGCTTGTTTATTTTGGTTCAGAAAACTTAGAACAGATTAAGACCCCAAGAATCTGTGAAATATATCCGTATACACTTCTACACATTTGGGCAGAACTAACAGAAATATGCTACACAAAGCAAAGGGCTATTACCCTTTGAAATAACACACCGGCATAAACAGTCCATAAACTGACCTGACACTGTCGTGGATGCTGTATAGACAAGAGTACCTTGCTGTCTAGATATGCACGAGATATGGTAAGCAGATGAAAATCCTATGTAATTGTCAAAACACATTCCCTGAAAGCATATACTGTACACCACAGCTGTCAGGCCTGCAGCAGTATAATGCAGGTATGACTCCACCAACATCACCTTTTATGGTACACAGAATGCTAACAAACAGAAACAGGTAAGGACTGCACATGCAGAACTGCAGGGACTCATATGTACACAAACAGGTAAGGAATGCATATGCAGAACTTCAAGGACTCATATGTACACAAACAGGTAACGAATGCACATGCAGAACTGCAGGCACTCATATGTACACAAACAGGTAACGACTGCACAAGCAGAGCCGCAGGAACTCATATGTACTAGCTCTGTAGGCCAACACAAACAGCAGCCACTATCTTAGACAACACAACCCTAAGATGTTCTGCTGCATTTGTGAACTACCCACTCAGTGATGCAAAAGCAGGGCTGGAGGTATGGAGGTATACACCATATCACATGACAGGGACAGTCTGTGTGTGGTCTGAAGGCTGTCACACCTGCACATGGGACAAAGCAGGTGTGCTGTGCTCGTGAAATTCATGAATGGCAAATATCACCTCTGTCAACAAGGTATTGCACATTGTAAGGTGATGAGAACTGCTGAATTTGTTGTGTAAAATACACATATGTTAGTATTGGCTTGGTAAAAGAACGCTGCCCTGTTCCAAATGCATGGACTGTTCTATTCCTGTATATCACTATACTACTATACTATATTATACAGTTCATTATCACAGTGCTTTTACACCATCAGACAATCTGCACATTTTAGGCTACAGGGACATAGTACTCATCCACTATGGCCACTCACAGCCTCATGGACTGTGTTTTCACAGAGGTTTTAACTAGTGCTAAATTGTCTACAGTGGGTATGCCACACAGAATGCCATTGCCTTCTTCAGAGTCATATAGCAGGCAAGTATAGATGGAAGCATACCTCTCAACCTCTAAACACAAGAAATCTGGAAAAAGCCAAAAGATAAAGGGGAGATATAGGCACAAAGTCAAAATTGTAAATAGTGCTAGAATAACAGCTTTTGCATTATTATGTGTTTTCTAAAGGATATGAAGTCTGAAATTCAAAAATTTGAGAGGTGAAATGTATGGATAGAAGGAATCAAACCCTGTACCCTTTTGACGATAAGAAAGAAGCTCATTAGCAGCTGAGGGCCTATTCCTCTAAATATCTGTGCTAAATGCCAGATCGCTCAGCTCTACTGCAACTCTGCTGTTCTTCTGGTATGCAGTGCAAAAGATATTTATAAAACCAGCTGCCCTTCTTTACAACTAGCCAATACACAAAATTAGTTCTGTTTTTATATCTCATTTCTTAATTCTTTGTCCATGCCTCAGTACACAAAATCCAGTCTGCAATCTATTAGTTAAGATAATGAATTTCAAACTAATTTTAAGCCATAGAACTTGAGGTTCTCCATATTTTATTTTCATACCAACAGTTGGCTGAACAAAGTAGTGAGTTCATGACTCTCAAAAATGATTGTTGATCTGTGACTGTGAACTCTGCACTCCTGAGTGATATGAATCAGTTTCAGCAGGGCATTAAGCACATTAGTGAGCATGCAGTAATCATGAGCATGGGGTGTGCTACAAGGCAGGGATAACAGCATAGCAAATTGTGCAGCCTGAATTCTACAGCAATGTGAGCGTTAAAAGGGAGTCAATACTATATGTGTGCGCACCAGCAGCCTACAATTACATATGGCAAGAAATAAGGTTTACCAGATGATTGAAACCATGTAAGAACCTAATGCTAATTGTGTGTATGTACACGAAAAAGTAACACAAAGTACCATCAATCCAATTAAAATGTTCAATCAGATGTCTTTATGTTCAATAATGCAAGAAAAAGAAACCATACAAATGTATTACACAAGATTAAGAGAAACAACAAGGCCCTGTGAGTGTATAGACATACATAGCTGAGTAGAAATTTAGGCATTGCTTGAGTACAACTTAACACTAGAAAACATTCATGATTTTTCAGGATTATCAGAAATGTCAGAAATGCAAGTCAGTAAAAGAAGTTCACAACAGAAATATTAAAACAACAGAAAATGAAAAAGAACTATTGAGGGATTTAAGGAATAACAAATACAAAATATGATTAACCTTTCTGACAAAAAGTGGATCATTAGTGCTCCTCTGATCGATCAGGCATCGTTTAACTGTATCCTCTTGGTTTTATATAATTTTTGGAAGGAAGGAATCCACCTCGAAAAATATATCTTTCCACTTCCTCCTGTATTTTATGATTACACATATTAAGCTTTTTATAAATCAGAGAAGACAAAACAAATCTTTTTATAACCCTGAGTTGTATCTTGTGAAATAAATTAAGGATGCCATGGTAACAGTAAGACACTGCTCATCTTTAAATTATGATTCCAGTATTATTTGTATGTTTGAATTTCCATCCAGAACAGTTAATGGCAATTGTCATGGTAATGATCGTTCAGCTGAAAAACATTAAGGCTGTGCTAGCTTACTCCCTGAAAGGTCACAAAACTGTCAAAAGAAAAAGATTATGTCTGGAATTATGTCACTTCATAGTTTTATTTTTACAAGCTATTTTAAGCACATGTAAAGGCACTTCTTTATATTGACTTATCTATTTGTCTCTACCTGTCTCAATATATACACATAATTGCTAATAATTACATATATATATATATATATATATATATAGATATATATATATATATATATATATATATATATATATATATACACACACACACACACACACACACACACACACACACACACACACACACACACACACATTTTTTTTAATTTGTCCAAGTCTTTTGGGGTTCTAATACCATGATGGGAATGGACCCCATTCCTAAGTCAAAGTGCTATTAAAGTTCATAAAATTAGCATTGCCTCAATCTATGATGTCAGCCAGAAGTGCTCTTCGCAGCACCTGCAATGTGCCCAGTAATGACTCCTTCTGCAAATGGTATGGAGTTGCATGTATTGGTAACATATGTAAATACAATTTTAGATTATTTTTTATAAGACCTGTTGCTCCTACTACTATTGGAACTGTCTGGGTATCTTTCTTCCACATTGCTCTTGTTTTTTCCTGCAGATCTTGATATTTTATGACTTTGTGTCTCTCTGTATGCAAGACCCTGTAGTCACTGGGTGTAGCAATTTCAATGATCATTGCTACTTTTGTCTTCTTTTCATGGAGCACTATATCTGTTTTTCTTACATCTTTCTTTTGAACTGTTGGTAATGGGTGATCCCATGTGATGTAGCCTTCATCATTTTCTATGATGCTTTGTGGTTCATGTTTCCAGTGTTTTTCAGCCACTTTGATACCATAATGTTTGTACAATCCCCAGTGAAACAGTCTTGCTACGTTATTATGCCTTTCAGTATACAGTCCTTCTGCCATTAGTACGTCACAACCAGCAATGAGGTGTGCAACTGTTTCCAATTCTGTTTTACAAAACCTACATTTGTCTCTTTCTCCTTCATGTTCAATGGGCTTTGTAAACAAACGTGTATGTAGCCCACTATCTTGGGCTGCGAATATTAGCCTTTCATCTCTTGGCTTGAATTTGCCTCTCCTTAACCATTCTTGTGTTCATTCCTTGTCAACATGAGGTTCTTCCAGAAGTTTTCTATACTTGCAACTATATTTATGCATTATACACATTTCTTGCCTTCTCATTGGGTCCTTCACCTTATAGTCTTTCTTTTGTTTTTTTTGGCACATTTAGTTGCTACCTGAATTTTTATCTACTTCTGTTTTGTTAAGCATTCCTGCTTGATGCTAATATGCTTCTGCTAGACTAAACAGAGAAGTCATCTTAGATTTATTCTCCTCATGTTTCAAAAGTTTCACTACATTTGGGTCTTGTGAGGTTAGCAGATATGTGTGCAGTCCCACGACTGCAGATCTATACATGTAATCAATTTCAAGGAGGCCCATCTCTCTTCAGAAAGGAGAATATATAATCTTGGTATGCACTGATTTTTATAAATCATTTGTTGAGCATGAAACATTCTTCTTGTTTTCCTCTCTAATCTATCCAACACACTTTGGAGCCAGTCAGTCACTCCAAAACTGTGAGTTAGGACAGGAAGAGCAAATTGGTTTATAGCCTGAATTTTGTGCCTAGATGTCAATGCTGTTTTCATGATTAATTTAAGTCTTCAAAAGTATTCCTTACTAAGTTTTGTTCGCATTTGTTCATGTTTTATTGTTGATCCTTCATCAATTCCTAAATATTTATATACGCCCTCTTGCTCAAGTTCTTTTATATCACATTCTTGCCCTAAACTGATGTTTTCTTGTTGTTTCACTTTTCCTGCTTTAAAGGTTGCTTTTGCACATTTATCAAGACCAAATGACATTCTAATATCATCTGAAAAAGTTTTGGGAACATGCAGTTGTGCTTTCAATTCCTCATCTGATAAGCTATACAGTTTTCATCGACAAAGAGAAGTCTTTATACTTTGTTGTTTTCTAGGAGCCAAATTATAGCCATGGCTTAAGCTGTTAAATACACAGCTTAATGGGTTTAAGGGCAAGACAGAATAATGGTGGTGACAGAGAGTCACCCTGGAGTATTCCCTTTGAATTGTTATCCCTGGAATAATAATTTGTCCTCTATCATGGCTTAATTGCAAAGTTGGCTGCCACTGTTTCATGGTCACTGTAATGTAGTCGATCAGTGTAGGGTGTATCTTATACATTTTTAACCACCCTTTTATCCATGAATATGGGATAATATCAAATGCTTTTTTATAGTCAATCCATGACATACTTAGATTCTTCCCCTTTTTTCAGTCCTCCACTATGACTTTATTTAACAACAAATGATCCATTGTTCCATGTGACTTTCTTTTATTGCCCTTTTGTTTTATTGCCATAATTGAGTTTTCTTCTAAATGACTAAACTCTGTCAGTATCAGTTCCAGTGTATAATTTATATGTCGTTGGTAGGCAAGTTGCTGGTCTATAGTTTTTAGGGTAGTTTGCAGGTTCACTATTAAGTAGTAACATTGTTTTTCCTGTTGTTAGCCAGGTTGGTGTCTGTTCAGGGTGCACATGTAAATAATTCTTACTCATAGCTAAATCCTCATGCAAAGATGTTAATACTTTTAACCAGAAGTTAGGTACCACATCTGGGCCTGGAGTTTTCCAATTAGAGGCTTTTCTTAACTTTGCTTGAATCTCTCTGGCTGTTACTTCATCCCATTTCATATCCTATGCCTTTAAACTTCTTATTCTTTCTTTTACCTATTCTACCCATTTAGCATCTTTGTAATGTTCCACATGATCTTCATAGATAATGTATCTATTTCTTCTTTTTTGGTGGTCTTTCAAATCCTTTTACCTTGTTTCCCAATTTTCTGTAAAATATTTTGGGTCATCAATAAATTGCTTATTTTTGTACTTTTCCTTTATATTTATCAGCGTATCTTCTAAATTTTTTTCACTTGTGCTGAGATTTTCAGTTTGTTATTTGTGATAGTACATGATAGATCCTGTTATGTTCTAATATTGCACATTGCTTTTATTATGTCTATCTTTCTTAGTATTTTTGTTAATTTGTTCCTCTTCTATAGTCTTCTAACAGTGACACTTCTTGTCTTTATTGCTTTATGGTTTTCTCTGTTCAATACTTCCATGATGGTATTCAATTTCTCCCCTTTCTCTCCCTCACTACCTTGTGTTCTTGTGGTAAAACTTTATCAGTTATTAATTTAGCTGCACTGTAATATATCCTATTTACTTCTGTCATATAGCATGGATCTCTATTGACAGTCCTAATTACTGTGTTCACTTGTTTTATCAGACGTCTGACTTTTTGGGTTTTATTGACCTTCTGCAATCTATTTCTTTCATTGATTTTAATATGTCTTTCTATCTCTATTAAATCAAGCAACTCTTCTTTTATATAATTTTCATCTAAACTGAGGGCACATTTTTTTTCCATCTCCTGCAGGCATTCTATAGAAATTTCTATAACATCTTCCTGTGGCACATTCTCTTCAATTTCATCCTGTTCCATCCGTTGCTCTGTCATATGGGAACTCACTGACCTATCACTCCTCAACATTGACTGCATCAAAATTTCCACAGTTTCCTGTTCCTTCCCTTGCTGTCTAGCTTCAAGTGAATGTTTATACTGGTTTCCTGTTGAAGGCTCCAAAATATCTTCATATGGAACCTGACCAGTTGCTTCCTGTTCCACTGGTTTCCCCTTAATCTAGATATGCATTGCTCTATCCTGTTGTGGTACTTTCTGAATTAGATTTTCTACACTGAATCCTTCACTTTGCAGGTACTCCATAACCTCAGTTTCTGTTTCTTTAACCTCTTCATTACTAATCTCCTTTTCTACTTTTCCTGTTTGTCTTGTTATTTTCTGTATTGTAAAGTTTTCCATGGCTGGATTCCTTTGCCTGTATTTCTCTCACTACTAAGTGCCTCAACTGGGAAAACTACTTGTGCACCAATACATTGGCCCAACACTTCCTGGAATTCATCAGTTCCAATGCCCTGGACCAGCTCATTCTTACCCCCACTAGAGGAGGAAACACCCTTGACCTGGTTATTTACTAACACGGGCAACTGTTGCTCTACACTAATAGTCAATTCCTCCCTTGTTAGATCCAACCACAAACTAATCACCATGGAAATCCACATCTCACCCACACTGCCCACAAAGGTAACCACCATGAAAAACTTCACGGCACCCATGCCAGTGGAAAATAGATGCATGGCTGTCAAATCATACACCGATGCACTGTACAAACACGTACATAAATGCATGGAACTAGCCATACCCAACAGCACCAAGACACTCTCCTCCAAAAAAAAGGAAACCAATCTGGTGGTCTCCTGCCATTAATAAACTCTACAACAGAAGGAAGAAACTGTTGCAGAAAAAGGTGAAGTCCCAAGACTGGAAAAACTCCCTTATTAGCTTCAACAAAAAGTTGAGATCCCTCATCAAAACCTCTAAAGCCAGCTATAAAGGCAGAACTGCTGCAGACACTAAAAACAACCACAACACCTTCTATAGTTATATCAAGAATCTTCACAGCAATACGCATATTTGCTCTGAGTTACTGCACAATGGTACCTCCTATACTGAGCCAACAGATATTGCCAACATACTGGCCAACAGATTCTGTGCCAACTTTACCCCTCCTCCCAAAGGAGAGGACCAATCACAATACCAGAAGAATGCCAGGCACCCAGCATTACTGCAGCACAGGTTAAAGCTGCATTGTCCAAGGCCACAAATACAGCTTCCATGGGACCTGACAATATCCCAGGCTGTGTTCTACATGAATTACAAAGTGAACTAGGAATACATCTGTGTGCCCTGTTCACTCAGAGCCTCACCTCATGCTTTGTCCCTACCAAAAGGCGCACTGCTACAGTCATCCCTCTCCATAAAAGGGGAGCAACTACAGACCCTGGGAATTATCGTCTCGTTAGTCTGACGAGTCTGATATGTAAGGCTATGGAGTGCATCATCATGGACCTAATTAACAAGGATATAGGGAATCTCCAAACTTTAGATTCCACACAATTTGGTTTTGCGAAAGGTAGATCATGCCTGCTCATCCTGGTTGACTTCTTCGAGTAAGTCACCAGAGCTGTGGATGAGGGTAAGGCAGTTCATTCAGCCTACCTTGATCTGGCCAATGCATTTGATACCATTCCCCACAGTGGAATTATTGATAAACTCACCAAACAAGGCATCAACCCCTATATCATTAGGTGGGTTGCAAATTGGCTCACAGAGTGAAAGTAGTGGACTCCAAGTCAGACTGCTGACGAGTCACGAGTGGAGTCCCACAGGTATCTGTCCTGGGTCATCTCCTATTTGGCATCCACTTCTCAGAAGTCCAGGCCAACATGGAGGGACTCTGGCTGACCAAGTTCACAGATGACTGCAAGCTGGGAGCCATTATTCACTCCCCAAGTGATGCAGACAGCCTACAGAAAGGCCTCACTGAGATCAATGGCTGGTGTCAAAACCATGGCCTTAAGCTTAATGCCAAAATATGCATCATCATCATCCCCTTTGGGAAAAACTCAGTTCCCACTAACTACCAAACTGATGGGAGCCCACTGAACACTGAAGGCGTTATAAGAGATTTGGGGACACAGGTTGACAGCAATCTCTTCTTCGACCACCACAGTGCCACTGTTGTCAGAAAGTCCTTCTATGTGGTACATCTCATTACCAAGGGCTTTGCATCCAGGAAGAAAGAGGTCATCATCTCTCTCTACTCTTCCCTCATTAGACCAGTCATTGAGTATAATGCCTCATATGGCATGTACCTCACTAGACACCTGCAACAGCTGGAGAGGCCACAAAAGTACCTCAAAAAGAGGATCCTAGGCCTTAAATTAATGTCCTGCATGGACAGACTCAAAAAAATCCAGCAGTTCTCTGTCTCGTATCATCTACTAAGAGACGATCTCTGCTTGACTTTCAAAGCCATGTCTGACCAGGCTCTGTTAGAAATGTTACATCTAAAGAAATCCCAATCCCTCTGCACCACATGCTCCAGAGACCTCAACCTCATTACCACAATCAACAGAATATGCTGGAGGGACAGGTTCATAACCCAGAGACTGCCCATGGTCTGGAATAGACTTCCCATACGTGTCAAGCAGAGCACCTCACTAGCCCTCTTCAAGAGAAATCTTGATGAGTGGATGGTAAATAGAAAGTTCACCCCAGGGATTACTCCAGTGGCTCTGCTTGATAGAGACACTGGGAATTAATGTTGAGTGGCCCAGTGCCAGAGCACTTCTACGGGCTAGGCTTGTAAAGGCTCCAGGGCCATTAGCCTAGTACACACCTATGAACCTATGAACTTTTCATAAATCTGTTGCATTAAGGAACACAAATTTGCATTTGAAGCTTTTGACAGTTTTTCTTGTGCAAGTATTTTTATTTCCTCTAATTTCTCTCTTAATCTTTTTGTATATTTTCTGTCTGAAAATTCTGGGCTTCTTGCATAATAGTAACAATACATAATTTATTTCTTATCCTCAATAGTCCACTCTATTATCTTTATTGACTCTTTTTTGGCCTGTCAGTTTTTGTGATTTTTTTTTACTATTACTTCCTTCTACAACAGGGGGCCATCCCCTTCCTGAGCCTGGCCTAACCCCATTGTTGGAACATTTCCGTATGTTGAGTATTCTACACTGTCATTTTTTCCACTCCTGGCACCAGTGCACCTATCAAAATTGAGCACATTTTTTATCCTGGGACTTGTGCACCCAGGTATCTTTTTTATTGTCTAGCCTACTTCTGTCCATGATATATGCTATATAAAATACAGTGTATTTATCAGTGCCATCTTGGTGAGATCTGTGAAAACAGGGTCTAACTCATGAAGGTACTGACCAAGGCTTGAGGATGAATTCATTTCCAGCAATACTACTCTCCTTTGCTTGCTGATTGTATCATCTCTCCATTTGGACCTCCTTTGTAAGTATACCATGCTGCCAGAATTAGGTAGCCCCTTCAATTTCTTCTTGTAAACTAATATCATACATTTGGCTGATTTGGTAGTGGCACAGAGGAAATATGCCTGTTCTACTATTCTTGCAGTTACTATACCATGTTCTATTGGTACATTTTCATTATAAGAATGCTGGCTGTTAAATCACATTTTGACAGTCACAGCATTTACACCTTCATTAACAGCATGTTGGTTAGAAATCAAAATTGTGAGTACAACATTCCTATTGCTAGTTAAAACATTATTTGGAATATGTCCTATCTTCCCACATCAGCATCTAACCATTTTTGTGTGTTTATAGACATCTGCACATTCATAGTTATTTGCTTAGACTGCTTACTTTTAAACAGTGTTTCATTAACTAGTAACATTTTAATTCGTACAGCCAATTTATCAGTACTATTAGGATCCCTCTGAAAAGCCCACTTATGTAAATTACTTGTGAGTGCTTTTTTTTAAATTTATGAACTGCTAAAATATACAGTTTTGTTTTTGCTCACTTCTGCTTTAGGCCCCCTATTTCTTTCTCATTGCCTATACTTTGATATCAATCCTTGATAGGGAAAGAAATCTCTAACCTGCAGTCCAGATAAATTCTTGCTGTCTTCCCATTCTATTATATTTCCCTCTATAATTATTTGCTCCCAATACCTTGATTCCTTTGCCAGTTCTCTCCAATAAATTCCAGACCCCTCTTGCTTATTGTCTATATCCCTAATAGCAGTCACCCCTATCGGCAGAATCTCTTTTCTCCATTCCTGTGTTGGCTTAGTTCTTAGGATACTTTCTGATATTTTGACCCAAACTCTTGTTGGTCTGTGCGAGAATCTATTGTGAGTTTCTACACTGCTGTCAAAATATCACTGTTCACTTCAATGAAGAAACCAGTCTTGTCTCTATTTTTTGTTAGAGTAAACTTACAGCAACTATCTCTTCACAGCTGAAGGAGATACACAGATCAGCAGCAGTTTAGTCTGTTCACATGAGGTTATATACACCAGATTGTGCCTGCATTCTCCAACAGCATAGCAGGCATAACACACTGGAGACTTCATTCAGTTTAAGGGCAGTTTATTTACAGTGAGATGTAAAACTGAAAGTTTGCTTACCAAAACAAATCTAAAATGATAAGCTCACTATTGCACAATGCAGTTTTAAGTAACTCACTGTCCAGAAATCAGAACATATAAATTCTCAATAACGTTTTAAATCAAAGTCTGTTAACAAAAGTTCACCTTCAACAGTTCAAAATAAACTGGTGTGCATCCATCCACATGCAGATTTCCAGTTACTCCTTGTGTACATCAACAACTTACTTTGATCACGCTCTTTACTCTAGGCCCAAAATCTATTATCTATCATAGGCAAAAATCTCAGTCTCTGCCATTGTGATCTTCCAGCTGTTCTTTAAGAGCAATTTTCCACTTGTTTCACATTTTCTAGTCATTTGCAAGAGGCATTATCATATTATATTATGAGTGCATGCTATTATAAGGCTCTTGCTGTAGTATGTGGTATATATCAAGCCTAAATCTAATATGTGACATCAACAAAACCTGCTGGAGAGACAGATTTGTGTCTGAGAGGCTCTAGGCCCAAAATCTATTATCTATCATAGGCAAAAATCTCAGTCTCTGCCATTGTGATCTTCCAGCTGTTCTTTAAGAGCAATTTTCCACTTGTTTCACATTTTCTAGTCATTTGCAAGAGGCATTATCATATTATATTATGAGTGCATGCTATTATAAGGCTCTTGCTGTAGTATGTGGTATATATCAAGCCTAAATCTAATATGTGACATCAACAAAACCTGCTGGAGAGACAGATTTGTGTCTGAGAGGCTGCCCCATCTCTTGGATAGACTTCCCATACATGTCAAACAGAATACCTTGCTGACCTTGCTGACCCTCTTTGTCCCAGGGGTTCCACCTTTGTCCTTCATTGACAGGGGTAACAGATGCTGACTGAGGGTTCTTTTTTGGGGACAAACTCTTGGCTAGGCTTGTAAGGGCCCCAGAGCCATTAGCCTAGTAACCTGCTATGATTCTATGATCCTATACACATAACCAGAAATGCAATAAACAGCATTTCTGACACATCAAAACAGCTACTATGGGTATGACCAAATAGAGATATGATAAGTCAGCAAGCAAAGGAATGTGGTATTGCTGAAATTGAATTAATCCTCAAGTCTTGGTGAGTACCTCCATGATGTGGACCCTATTGGATCTTAATAGCTTCCAGGATGCTTAGGAACGTAGAGTGAGAGTCTTGGGACATGGTTGGGGACCTATAGCAGGCTACAACCTGAATCTCCATCTTACACAATGTTAGTTGTACCTGAAGCATCTCA
The DNA here is from genome assembly GCF_019279795.1 of Protopterus annectens. NCBI lineage: Eukaryota > Metazoa > Chordata > Ceratodontiformes > Protopteridae > Protopterus > Protopterus annectens. Next base: position 31,094,260 of record NC_056744.1, on the reverse strand, counting down.
GATACATTATGCTGGGCTACTAGTCTGGAGGTGTGCATATCCTTTATGAATATGGAGACACCACCACCTTTGGAGCTTCGGTCCATGTTCTGAGGCCAAAAGGTGTGGAATGAGTTATAGCCTAGTAGTGCAGATTGCAGCTTTCTGCTGCTTTAACTAGATCTCCATTACAGCACAAATGTCAATGTTCTCCATTTTGAGGAGTGCTTCGAGTGAGTGCATCTTGAAATTTAGACTTCTAGCATTGAGCAGCATGACCCTCAGATTGCATTTATTTATAGCTTTTATGGTGTAATTTGGTCTTTGGAACACCAGCTAAAAAAAGGCACTATGGGAGTGGCAAGAGTCTTAGCCAGTACCCGGAAACCCAAGGGTGACAGATGCAGGCCATCTCTGGCAAAGCATCGAGGTCTGTCAATCATGTCATCCCAAGCAGACAGATACCGGATCCTCTTAAAATGACACCAGAAACTTAGCCAATTGTTGAAGTCAATAATTTTCTCCTTGTACTCTGGTATCATTCTGGGCGATGGTAGGATGCAGCTCAGGGCTAGGGTCATACCTGCCTGGGCCACATAATCCGAGAGCTCCACCATGTCTCTTTTCATGTAGTCCAGGGAGGTGCGTCTCAGGTCAAGTGTTATATAGACCAAGAAACCTTGGTCCATTGGGAAAAAGAAGTGACTGATGTAGTTTAAAGGTATAAAGAATAAAATCTAGAGATTTTTAAAAGGTATAAAAAAGAAATAGGGACATGCCAAAGAAAGAGAGATCTGATATGGTGCAATATTTATGCAGAGGAGAAAGCCAAATTAATTAATGCAAAAAACAGTTCCAAAGATGTTCGAAGAGAAATACAGGCAAGGACACCCAGACATGGAAAATTTCACAATACAAAAAAATAAGTTCACAAAGGAGGAATGTAAAACAGAAGAATAGTAAAGCAGAAGTTAAAAAAAATGAAGCTGAAGTTATGGAATATCTGCAAGTGAAGGCTTTAGTGTAGGAAGTCTAACTCAGGTTATGGCAAAGAATGATGGTGTAATGAGCCCCCCAAAGTAAGGAGAAACATTAGGTGTGGGAGACATCTGATGAAGAAGAAATATGAACATGCTTAAGGAAACAGATTTAATAGGGTGCAATATTTATGCAAAAGAGAAAACAAAATTAATCAACGCAAAAATAGCAGAACCAAAAATATTTGAAGAGAAATACAGGCAAAGGCATCCAGATATGGAACATTTTACAATACAAAAAATAAGAAAGTAGGAAAAAAAGATTAGTAATGTAAAAAAAGAAATAAAAACTGAAGCTATGGATTGCCTGCAAAGTAAAGGATTTAGTGTAGAAAATTTAACTCTGATAACATCACATCATGATAGAATTAAGGAAACTCACCAAATTAAGGAAAAACCAGTGGAGCAGAAAGCATCTGATCAGTTGTCACATGAAGAGATTTTGGAGCCTTCAGTAGAAAACCAGTAACAAAAGTTCATTGAAGTTGCACAGCAAGGGCAGGCACAGGAAACTGTGGCATCATTGATGTAGTCAATGTTGTGGTATGAGAGGCCAGTGAGTTCCCATATGAAAGAGCAATCAATGACAAAGGGTGAAGCTGAAGAGAATATGGCACAGGAAGATTTTCTGGAAAACTCTGTAGAATGCCCACTGGAAAAAAAGAACAAACAATGTACCATAAGTTTAGAAGAAAATGATCTAAGGGAAGAACTACTTGATTTAATGGAAATGGACAGACATATTAAGATCAATGAAATAAATATATTACAGAAAGTCAATCAGACCCAAAATGTTAGAAGTATGATAAATGAATTAATAATCGAGACTGCTCATAGATATTGTGATATAACATAAGTAAAGAGAAAAAATGACTGTGCAGCTAAATTAATAACAGATAAAGTCTTACTACAAAAACACAGAGCAGTAAGGGAAAGGAAAGGGAGAAATCAAATGCCATTGTGGAAGTATCGAACAGTGAAAACTATAAAGCAATTAAGGCAAGAAGTGTTACTGTTAGAAGAGTACAGAAGAGGGAACAGATCAACAAAAATACTTAGAAATATAGACATGATAAAAGCAATGCACCTTATCAGAACAGACCAAGATCTATTGTACACTACTGCAAATAATAAATTCTGAAAAAGTCCTAAGATAGTAGGTGAAAGCACTTAACTTTATAATTTAGTAACTGGAGAAGTCTAAGTTGGTGACTGTTCGTGGACTTTTTATTTGAAACTTTATAATATTGAAGTAGCTGGGAAGTATTGGAAACATGAGCCACAAAGCATTATAGAAAATGATGAAGTTTATATTACACAGGATTACTCTTACCAACAGTTCAAAAATAGATGCAATAAAACCAGATGTAATCCAGAAAAAGAAGATAAAAGTAGCATTGATCCTTGAAATTACTACATGCAGTGATTACTGTGTCTCAAGTACAGAGAGACACAAAGTAATAAAATATCAGAATTTGCAGTCAGAAACAAGGGCGATGTGGAAGAAGGATACCCAGACAGTTCTAATAGTAGAAGGAGCAATGGGTCCCATAAAAAATAATTTACAGTCATGTTTAGATATGTTACTGATACATGTAACTCCATATAAATTGTATGAAAGATTGAAACAATACTAAATTTGTGAACTTTAATCATACTTTGACTTAGAAATGGGGTCCATTCCAGTAATGGTTTTAGAAACCCAAAAGTTTTGGAGAAATTAAAAAAGAGACATATGTTACAGGCATAAACAGATGACAAGAAGACAGTGAAAGTAATATGCATCATTGGAAGCAAGAAAAAATATCCTATAACACATATAGAAATTCTGCATGTTGGGTAATGCTCCATATCCTCTGGGTTTGGTACTTAACTAAACACATGATGTCAAAAGTGGCAAAGGCTTCCATCAATTCAAGGTTATGTGAAAATTATCAAGAAAGGGAATACAGTTACATACTCTGTGGCCTGCATTCAACCCTAGTAAAAATGGAGGGGGGTGGCAGCCTGGCCCCTAGACAAAAATACACAGTGCTTTAAAACAAAAAGGTACATGATTAGAAATTTCCAAAGGAACTAGAATCCATCTTTGGCTTGAAGGGATGGAAGAACCTTTGTGTTATGAGAAACCTGTAACAGAGTTTTACCAGAAAACCCTGGTGAAAGAAATCAGTGCAGAAACTGAAAGAACCTAGAGTGACTGATGTGGCAGCATGTGAAAGGATTCCAGCCATAAAGTAATAAAGGATGTCTGTGTGGAGACAGAGAGGAAGAGACCCACATCAATATGTTCATAGGTACTTACTTGGTGACTGATCTGTAAGGATTTTGAGAAGCCTAACCCTGCATACTCATAATAATGATAGGCCCTGATAATTTGCAATATGAATCTCCAGAGAGAGGAATAAGTATGCATTGGAGTAATTTGATAATTGCCATATCTATGAGAGCCACTGATGCTAAACATTGAGTTGAATTTGCAGTTACCCATCCATTTGTTCAGGTTACATTTGAGCAAAGTAAAAGAAGCACTCTGCTAATTTGGAGGGGAAGACAGTTCCATAGAAGCTGTATTCTCTATGATACATACCAATCCCACCAACATGTTCTGATAATTTTGCAAAAGATACTGAGGTTCTGTGAGCAGGTGTTTCTGATACCACTGGACTTCTGAATATACAATAGTTCTGGCAGAATAGTGGCTGTTGAGGGTCTATATGCTAGGCAGAGGCTGCCTCTCCGTAGCCTGTATGATAATGAGAAGGGAGTCAAGGCTTTGAGACAGTCTGCATAGTTTTTATGATTTAAGCTCCTGATTTTTTAATGAGGAAGTGTTGTGCTCATTCCTACTGTAACAAGTAGTCGGATAGGTACATACCAAAACAGGCAGTATACTCAACAATTGGTGTAATGAGTGTCTAATGCAGAGAAACAATTACATCCCTTAGAAATAAGCTGCGCAATAAAAAGTTGTGTCAACATAGGTAGGACTCTGACTATGGGATCAGTTTTCATAGGAGGAGGTTGTCAATGTGATAGTTACAAAGGGAGGCATGCTTGCCAAAGGATATGATTATACATTTCACTGTATTTAGTCTAAGTCTGTGTTTTCTGCACCAACTATTTGTCTGAGACAGGCACTCTTGTGGGATCTTGGTATCCTTAGGGAAGTTTTATGATGGCATCAACCTAACAATAATCTGCAAACTCGGTCATCCAAAATCATATTATACTAGCTTTGACCTCTGAGAAGTAAATGTCAAAGAGAAGTAGCCCAAGGATTAAACCACCCAGCATTGCTCCCTCCATTTTATTTTGGGCCACTCTGCTATACAGTGAGTTACACAGGGGTTAACATTTAGCTGAGAGAGTTTATCTATGATGCCTGAGTGTGAGATGGTGTTGAATGCCTTTACAAGGTCCAGATAGGCAGTGTGCACTGATGTGCCCTTATCCATTGACTTTTTCAAAGAAGTCAACCAGGTTAAGTGGTGGAACCTGGCTCTCATGAGTCCAAACTAGGTTGGATCAAGAGTCTGTAGGTCAGCTATATCTCTATTTATTACTTCCATAATGATCTTTTCCACAACCTTACAGATGATGCTGGTCAGGCTTATGTGTCTGTAATTACCTCAGTCATTTGTAGCCCCACCTTTGTGCAAAAAAATAACAGTTGCTGTCCTCTGTTTATTTAGCACAAAGCTTATTTTCAGGCTAATTTTGAATAGTCTCTGTAGGAGATCTGACAGTTCATTTTTCAGGTTAGCCATTAAGTAGTCTGGCATGTTATCCGGCCTCACAGATGTAGTAGTGTTTTTGGCCTTAGTTCCTTGCAAATTTTTTTTTTGGCAGATTTGAGGTGGGGTAGATGTAAGTATTTGATGTGAGAATATTAGAGGAGAGGAGAGAGTGAAGTTAGAGATGAATTTAAGTGCTGGTGGATTGAGTATGTCCTCTAGGTCTAAGTATGTGATCTTGTTATTAGCTCTGCACAAGTTTGGGCATTGTAAGATTTCTCATCATCATCATCATCCACTGTGCGACCCCTAACAGGAACAGCCGAAAGAAGAAGATGATGTAAGATTTCTAACATAGTTAAAAAAGGCTTTGTGGCTATCTTTCACCTGAGTGGCTATTTTTACCTTGCATCTGGCTTTGGTTGGTGTGATCAGGATTTGGAACCTGATCAATCACTAAGAGTAGAAAGGGAACCTGAACAGAGTTTCAGGTTTCCCTCTGTTGTATCATACTAGTGGTCAAGTTAGAAACAGGACTGTCAGCAGAAGGTAGTTAAGGAGACAGTGGCTGCTGAGGTAAATTAAAGGTACTACAAAAATCAAAAATAGAAGAAAGTTACTTGCAGGAGTTGCCCTTTAGAGGAAGGAATAGGAGAAGAAGAAACATCTACACCAGTATTCCTAGATGAAGAGGCTGTATCCCTACTATACATCTGTGCACTGATGAAGTGTTTCTGACTTATATGCAAATAAATTATCAAAAATTGAAAAAAGCATAGTAGTAGGGTGATACATACGCAGGGCCAAAGAAAATATTACCAAAATAGAAGGAAAGCCTTATGAGCAAATTGTCCTCATTTCATACCATATTTTGATTTGAAAAATGACTTGCTGTAAAGTATGAACAAAGACAAAGAGGAAATACTGCACTAACTGTTCAAACCAAAACCTTTTAGAGCAGTTGATATGAAAGTGACACTGCGACAGAGCCAACATTTAGGACTGAACAAAACCAAAACCAGAATTTTAACTAGATTTTGAATTGTTTGCTGTAATGAACTACACTGAAAACTTTTGTGCAGCTTTTCCAAAATGGCAAATGATGGCACCACATCCTGGGTTTAGACGTTTGCTGATAGTTATGCATATTGTTTAAGCCCCTTTCAAGCAGAGGATCATGGAACTTCTAGATTGTTTAGTAAAATCTAGTATTGGCTACTGGTGCACTCTAGTGACTAGCAATTATTATGGCACAAAGTTTCCTGAAGCACTACCCCTGCAAAAAGTGAATGATGTCTCAATGGCCAGAGAATTAGTGTTACTTTTCTTCATGGTATGGATTCCCCAAAGAAATACTCATGGACCAGAGAACCCCATTTAGATCTAGGTTAATAAAGTAGCTTTACCAGTGATTTAAGAACTTAGGAGTACCACCTTCCAATGGATGGGTTGGTGAAATGCTTTAATAAAATTCTGAGGTCTATGATAAAGAAGCCACAAAACAGGATGGTAAGAAGTGAGATCAGTTACTTCCCTACATCATTTTTGCTGCAAAAGAAGTGACCCAAGATTCAACAAAATTTACTGCATTTGAGTTACAATATGGAGGATAACCCAGAAGCCTGAAAAAAAGAAAGAAATAAAAGAGTAGAGTCTTGAAGGCGACTTGAAAAAAAAAAGCACTACATTTAGCAGTGTGATGGCATGCAGGATAGGTTGCAATTATGCAAATAGTTAAAGAACATATGCAACGTGCACAAGGGATGCAAAAGAATGTTTACAATAAAATGCCAGACTTGGGGAGTTTAAAACAAGGGACAAAATGGTAGTATTAGTTTTCTTGACTGAAAATACTGAAAACAATATCAAGGACCCATTGAGATTGCACAGAATATGAATAAAGTAAACGACAAAATAAGACAAACAGGAAAGGGAAAAAAGAGTAGAGTTGCCACATAAACATTAAAACCATGAAAGGAATGTGAAACTCCTGTTGTCAGACAAGGGGCTCACTTCAATGCCACTAGCATGGTATTGGGGAATTCAGCCCCTGCTGCTCAACTGGACAAAATATTTTATAAGGCCAAGGGGCATGAAATGAAAGAGTTTTACTGAGAAACAATGTTATCTGGTAGAATGCATTTAATACAGCATCACTTTGAAACTGTGCTGAAGACAGGGTAAACCTAAAACTGTACAGGATACCAGAGTTCCAAAGAATAACAACAAAGAAGTAAAAATGTTATTTAATATTTGTTTACTGGGAAAGTCCGATTAGGATAGAGCCTATTTTCAGCTCAGACCTGGGGAGAAATGCTCCACGTGCATGTCTTTGGAATGTGGGAGGAAACCAGAGGACCCAGAGGAAACCCACACGAATGCAGGGAGAACATATAGACTCTGCACAGAAGGCACCTCAGCTGACAATTGAACCAGAGAACCTCTTGCTGTGAGGTAACAATGCTAGCCACAGCACCACTGCGCTGCCCACTTTATGAATTACTGAGGAGTCCTAAAGTGAATAGAACAATCCGATTGTGCTGCTCACTAATTCAGATATTGTAATGATTTTCAAATACTGAATGACATATATAACTTTGACACGCATTCACTGCATAGAATGGATGACCTCATAGACAGGTTTGGCAAATTAAGGTTCTGACCATCCTTGATTTAACCAAAAAATACTGTCACGTTTCACTTTCCTCTGAAGCCAGAAAGAAGACAGCACTCTCCACGCTCAGGGAGTCTTTTTTCATTACAATGTGTTACCTTTGGACTTCATGGAGCTCCTGCACTTTTCAAAGGCTCATGAATAAAATTCTAAAACCTTGTACCTGCTACTCAACAGCACATCTTGATGAGAGCAATTTATTTTGAAGCTTGGGACTCACATTTATCCAAAGACCAAGCCATGTGGGATTTTTTAGCCATGCATGGCTTAAAGTTAATGCTGTCAAAACTAATATTGGCATGACAGAAGCCAGATAATTAGGATATGTGTTTTGGAAAGGGGTACTTGGATCCCAAACAAAAGAAACAGATGCTGTCAAAACCGGCCTGTACCAAGTACCTAACAGCAACTGAAAGCATGAGTGAGACTGGTAGACCTCACAAAAAATAGGATCTATTCTGATAAGATGGACATAGAAGCAGATAAGGCTTTTAACCAACTGAAAACTATGTTATGTTCAGAGCCAGTCTTTGTTGCTGCTCACTTTACTAAATCCTTTATTATGTATATGGATGCATATGAAGTAGGGTCAGGAACTGTGATATTTCAGGAAGTAGGGATGAAGAACTCCTAGCCTGCTCCCCATGTAGGAAGCTAAACAAAGCTGAGACAGGGTACTCTGCCATATAATGAGACTGTCTTACTAGTAACTGCAATATCAAGACATAGCTTAATTTTTGATAACCAACCATGCACCACTGCAGTGGTTAGGGAAGCAACAGGACTTAAATAGCAAATTGTGTAAGTAGGTTATATCACTGCAGCCTTTTCTTTTCACCACTAGGCATAGGCCTTGCAAAAGTGACACAAATTCATATAGCTTATCCTAGACTCATAATCCATCCCATTCAGAGCAGTACCAGAGGTGCTATGCTAGGAGAGGCAGTCGTCAGGGCATACTTGCTGCTTTTATGTATCAGAAATTTCTTGCGCATTACATGAATTATGCTGTATATATAACACGTACCATGGTAAAAAATTATAGCAACAAATATACTCAGCATAGTAGAGCAATGCTTCGTGCAAATAGCCCAAGAACTGTGAGCAAAATGCTGTCAGTTGTTAAAAATCACTGACCTTTTCAAAGGAGAAGGATTTGAGGCCTAAGGAGGACTAGGTGGGGAGTGACCAGAAGATGCTGTGAAGGTTTGGAATTACCAGAGAAGAAATTCTTATGGATATACTAACGAGTTAGAGGGAAATCTACAGAAAGAGAAATGCTCTACTCTTGTGTTAAAAGACTGTACCTTAATACAGAACAAAGGCTCAGGTACATGAACCGAGTGGGTACACACCCTCCTTTTGCCGTGGTGTACCCTGGCATTTTTCCCCACACATAATGACAGTAAAATTGTATGCAGAGAATTGTTGTTTGCAGTAGAGGATGTACCCAAGGCCATCACTGCACCTAGCATCCTCCAATGGCAGTATTTTGTGCCTGCATGGAGCAGTGTCTTCTTGAATGCCATGCAACATGCACACCGGCTCCAATGTGGACTGAGTGGGAGCAGACTGGGCCTGGATGATATTCCCAGACTCTGCTAATTTATCATCAGTGCTGCATACATCTCAGAGGACAAACAGATGTGAAAACATGTCTGCTCTCCATCTACGGAACAGATGTAGGCTATGCTGCCTAAAGGATTACAGCAGGATCAAATTGCCTGCACTGCGGAAATTTCTCAGATTCTGTCTGACTGTTGTCCTCTGATCATGGCTTGAACTTGTAATTTTAGTTTAATTGCTTGTTTAAAAACATAATGTAAATGCATTCCATATACACTAACCTTGTGATGAATTAAGTATGCTTATTTGAAGTAAATAATATATTTGGTAGATCTAATGGTGAAAAATAAAACTGGCACTAAGCTTATCCAGAGAATGGACACTGAATAAAAAAACAAATCAATAACGCAGTCACCCCAATTCTTGGAGCCCTTATTTTATATTGCAGCTATAAACACAAGTCCAAGTGCATCCCCTGAACTTGCATTTAGACAGATGTTACTCGTGTTATCCTGAGGAGAAGGCCAGGAGCATCACTGGAGACTTACATTCCACAGCGTTTTGACTTCATACTAGAGTGCCATATTTGTTACTTCCCTACCTTGTCAGTGATAATTGTTTAGGAACTAGACCGTTTCAACCCACACAGTCATTTATTTTATGCAGTTATGTTACTCAGTCACAATCCTGGCTATATTGTAGCCTGATAACCAGCTATGCTACAGTGCATGGAAAATTATAGAAAAAGATTTGATGTTTGTGTGTGTGTGTGTGTGTGTGTGTGTGTGTGTGTGTGTGTGTGTGTGTGTGTGTGTGTGTGTGTGTGTGTGTGTGTGTGTGTGTGTGTGTGTGTGTGTGTGGTGTGTACTTTCACACTTTGTTTTCTGACTACTTTTGCAGTTTTTAAGCAATGCTCTGTCAGCTAGTATTAAATTCCTTACACAGCACAATGTGAAACACTTCCTCTGATAAAACATGAGTAAGCACAGTCTTTTAACTGAGTTTACAAAATACAGTGAAATGGGAAGGTGACAGGGTCACTCATTCAGTACCTTCTCAAATTCTAGCATAATCTGAAATCTAAGATGTACAGACAGCCTACTCAAGACAAAATTCTGATCTAAACCTCTGCCACAAAGATCACTTTGTTCTCGTCTTAGTCTAACAGCCAGTCAGGGAGTTTAGCAGGAAGTCAACACACGAATCTGAGATGATGACTCTAACAGACTAGACGTGATCGGCCAGTAAACATTTGGCAGTGTATAGTTGTTTTTGTTTGTTTTATAATGAAAGTGTTTCCATAGTGCTTCAGAGGTGCAGTGTTCATTTAGTCTGCCAGCAAAGTACTTGGACATTTAAAACTATTTCTATATGAAGGAGTGCTATTTAAAGAAAAAAGTGATATACCTTAGATTTTTGCTGACCATAACACATTTTAGAAAAAAAAAGGTATAACTGCATTCCGTAAACTTTAAAACATTGATAACAGATTTTAGTTGATGCAGGTGCCTACTAAAACAAACCTACTCTATACAGTAACTCTTTGAGTATACCAATTTTATTGCAGTGGCTAGGCTTCAAAAGGCTTAACTGATCTAGCAGCAACCTCTGGACCTTTGAAGAATGGTGTATGATTCAATCTACAAAACATGAAAAAATTTTAAAGAGGAAAGGATTCTGAAATATAAGACACACTATGGAACTGGAGGGGTAAATCGGTGGGAATGTCAAAAGATATTTCTTCACAGAAAGATGAATTCAACAAGCTGCTAGCATACAAGAGGATGTTAATGCTTTTAGGAACATACTGCAATAATTAAACAGAAGTTTCTTTGACTGTGTTCGCTGTGCTGCAGTTACAACCTAAGTCCTAGCAGATCATAAGGCGATATAACATGAAAGGCAGATAAACTACTGGTGTATCTTCTCAGTCCTTTGTTTACATGTAGCATGCACAATATATGAGCACTTAAAGTTCTGTAAATTGCAGGGTTTTTATACCTTCTGACATTATATTCATATTAGGGTTTCTGAGTGTTTCATCACAACCTAACTAAAACTAATACTGATTTATTTCTTTATTTATACATTTGTTAACTGGGTAGGTGCTCTGGTTCAAAGACGCAGACCACAACAGCAAAGATATTTTAAGGTAAATTGCAATGTAACTACATGAAGCACAGTAAAATAAATAATACAGAAATATGATTACAGCAAGAACTATGACAGAAAAAAATCACAGCAGGGTTACAATACATGCAGATAGCTAGCTAGATAAATATTTATATATATAGATATATAGATATAGATACATATAGATATAGATATATAGATATAGATACATATAGATATAGATATATATTACATATGCCACAAGGGTAAAAAAGTAGAACACATTGCAGTAAATAGGAATGTGATTTGCCTGGCAGGTCTCTGCTCAAAGGTGAGCAGTAGGAGTAATCCTGTGGCAATTCATCAAGCCTCAAAAGACTGCACAATGTTTCAGTGCTCTGCAACTGACTAATTCACAGAGGTTTTGGTTTAAGTTTTGTCTTTGCATGAATAGGAAGGACATGAGTTTTCCACCTTTTCTCATTCCTCAGAGTTTGTGTTACTTTGGAATAGATATATACAAAGTCTGGACTGTGTAGGCTCCACCCTCTCCCCAAGAATGGGTGTAAGGGTGCTTGCCCCTCAACTGAAAATCATTTAGGAGTATTTGGCTACATCTTCAGTGCTGCTAAATAGGGTTGTGATTTTCTATAGGGTTAGATCTATTAATGATAATTAATCACGTCCTAAATGACATAATATTAATCATAGTGGATCCCTCATAAATTCCACATTACCTTCTTACAGACTTACAACAGAATGGGTAAACTATCCTCAGCAACCACAGTGAAGAGTCTACTTGTCTAAAGAGCATATAGAATGCAAAGTGAGTTAGGAGAAATTTGTATTGTACAAGGTGCCCTGGACAAAGATTGTCTTTTTTGATCACAGACAAAGCAAGTCAAAAGAGGATGGCAGCATTCCTGTTTGGACGTTTACCTGTTTGGAAGTTTACCTGTTTGGAAGTTTACCTGTTTGGAAGTTTACCTGTCTCTTGATTGCTGCTCTACTCTCCAGTAACAATGATATATATTTTTGCTGTTTTAAAACAGTCAGTAGACTACTGCATACTAGCATCCAAAGGTGAAATAAGCATGACTTCATCTTGTAAGGAAGGATAACGTCCTGACTGCCGCTAAATATATTTCTCACATACCTTCTTTACCAGTCCTCTGAAGAGTCCAAGTCATGTTGCTGCTTATGTAAACAGGAAGACATATTAGAGTGTAAGCTATAAAGCATTGGTTGAAGAAACAGATAGGCACACATTACCAGTGGCCAAGGGCATCCAGCCACTCTCACCATGAATTGCAGTAATTTAGAAAATGGTCTTCAAGAACAACAAATCCTCACTGTGTTAGTGACATCTTCCTGTGGAGTATATATAAACTACAGAACAGCCGTGTATAATAAATAAATAAATAAATACATACATACATACATACATACATACATACATACATAAATAAGATTAAGATTGCTTACTTGTGCATCTGAACACCATGAGTAAACATTCTCTTTAAGCCACAGTTTGATTTTCGCTGATTGTTGCTTTCCAAGAAATAAATTTATAGCAGGAGAACAGCAAACAGAAAACAGCTAAAAAGTTAAGTGCACAGTTACATGGCTTTATTGGCCTAAGTGCACAGCAGCAGTTAATAAGAGTTGTACTAGCTGCCCTGAAATCGATGAACACACACCGACTTCAGTGATAACAATGTTGTCTACTTTGCTATTGTGGTTGAAGTGCATAAGCCTGTCTATCTCAGAGTAGCTGGTCCAGATTCAAACCATCTCCCCCTGAAAATACAACATCACTGTAATAAACTCAGGCTATCAAATTCAGAGAAAAACTGTTTTAACAACCGTTCACCCCAAAATTTCGCATCTGCCAACATGACAATATTAGGTACCAGCATATCAACATTGGCATCAACCCCCATCTCGCCATTTGGTATCAACAAATCATTGTACACAAATAAACAGTACCCTCACAAAATGAAAAAACTAATTGAAAAAAGCAGATACCAGACACTCCGCCATCCTATGTCAACTTAACTTGTTTCAGATTCAGTTGTGGAGTATTTAACTTTAATAGATGTGAAACTTCTATACCTCTCAATTGTCCAGATTTTCGCAAAATGCTTACATTTTTGCTTCATATTTTTATTCTGCTGCCCATAATAACATTTGTGTTTTTTTGGTAAATTGTTGAGAACTGAAGTCACTAAATAAAGACTGGCAATTTCCTTTCAGACTTCATACCCTTCAGAAAAATGCATGCTAAAGTAAAACCGGTTATTCTATCAAATTTCTATGTTTAAAAGATCAGTTTTAAAAACTACCCCTATTTTTGGGCTTTTGTACCACTATTACTTTGGGCTTTGTCCAGATTTCTTTTGCTATGAGATTGAGAGGTATGGAGACTTCTTCAAAATAATTAGCAGACACACAAAATCAGATTCACATCCACAATCTTGCTTTTCCACATTTGTGATGGTGAGGGAACTGTTGTCCTGTATAGTTTGTTATTTGTTTCCTTTCACAGACTTTGTGTTTCCTGGTTTCCTGTCCTGTAGTATTGGCTTTATGTACATTTTTTATTAAAGTGTTACCAGTCAGTAATTTAAATACACTACAAATAGTGTCCTCACCTATTTCACATTGCATCCTAGTTTAAACATTTGAAGAGAGTTAAAATTCATAGATGTTTGATGCAGCATAAAATTGTATTGCATTTATGGGATAAGGCACTACTATCAAAAGGCAGTGACAGCAAAACAATTACTACCAAACTAAAGGAATATTCCATGTTTAGAAGGCATTGCTTTTGGTGACAAATATAAATTGTACACTTTTAAGGCAAAAACTTCCCTATTTTATACCACACAAATTCAGGCTGCCTCAAAAACTAGTTTCAGATCTGGAAGAATAATATTATTGAATCTGTTCCTTTTTCATCTTCATTGGTATTTGAGTTGAACATTCTCTGACATTTAGTACATATACCAAAATGCAACAGTAAACTAGCTAAATATGAAACTGCATGCTGTCTTCAGAGTGTTCTGACTAAGGGAAATGTTGTTGGTGAATGAACTCATTTAGGTGTGTATTACATTGTTCTAACGCACATCTGGAAGCCAGGTCACTTGTTATCTAATCAGTGCAGGAGGATTCAGTGCCCCAATGTTTACAGCCATCAGACAAGTTTATTCATACATGAAATGTTTAATTATCTATGCTTTTTGAAGTAGAATGACCGAGTTCAATGACAAGTATCCCAAAACACCTTCACTGAAAACCATACTGATTGAAAATAACATGATTGACATAGTTTTCTAATTCTGAATTTTTATATCAGGGGCAAGCCCCCCCCCCCCCCCCATCTCCAGGCAGGGGTCTTTGCTCCCTATATCCCCAAACTTAATATATTCAGCTCTGTGGACACTGCACCTTGGGCGAACGACAAAACCTGACTAGACTGACCTTATTTAAGAAAGGTGTATTTTGACCAAGGCAAATCTTTAGTAGTTGGCACATCTGTTTACAGGCTCTATTACTGCTGAGGTTTGTACAGCAGTTGTGGAATGCAAAGCTTGCTCCATAAAAATCTGTGATTTACTTCTGGAAAAATGAGGTATGGTCCACTGATATAGTACAGCATTCTAAAAGATGAAAATGGGAGACGTATATTTCCAAATTCAACAGCCTGAGCAATAAGATATTAAAACACTGCTGCCATTCCTATACTTCCTCAGTTGATTCCTCAAATTCTAGGTTTATTAGCTGAACCCAAGCAACCTGGGGAAGGAAAATGAAGCAGCATTTTATGATTTTGCGTATCTTGGGGAAGTGGATGAGCCAGAATCAGGGAAGGATTCCCTACTGATGACACTGGGATGTGCATCCTGTGCTTACAGATACTGGGGCATTCACCATCAGATGTTCTTGGCCATAGCTGTTCTTCATCATTGTATGTCATATGTTGGGAATAGAGAAATTGCTAAGGCATATAAATAAAAAATCCATATGTATGGCCATGAGTATGACACTGCAATGAGATGCCTCATTCTTCTCACAGAGAATGAGAGGGTTTTTGACTAGGTCCAGAGGGGATCAGAAGTGATTTCCAGAACAACTTTTCAGCAGCCGCTTTCTCATGCTTCACATCCCACACACCCCAATGCAGGGGGCTTTACCAGTTGTACCTCCTGCTTAGTTATTTTTGTACCCAAGTCACAACAACGTATGAGTAAGTGTAATTACCCTTCATTTTGCATCTGCTGGGTTTGAAGCATTAATAGTCATGAGTGAGCTTCGAACTGGCATGTTTTTGTTGTCTACAATAATATTCACAGATTTGTTTTTGTTTTATAGCAGATCAGGAGAACCATCCTTCTGGCTCCTATGCTCAGGGTATCCCTCTCTGACTGATATTCTTTGAATCCTGTTCCACAACATCACACTTGCACTGTAACATCCCTGCTATTGATCACCACTGACAGCTGTGCATGAGGGAACATTAGATATTCTGCGAGTTCCAAAATGCCAACCAGAAAAGTGGAACAAAGTTTTCATATATTATAGGCTTTACTTGAAAGACAGCCCGCCGCCATCCAGAATGTTTAATTATAAATGTGTCTGAATTGTGTTATGCCTTTCTGATGCATTTACACTAAACAGAACTCTTTACACCTACTAGTGCTACAGCCAAACTGCATTTGGTTAAATCTGCACATGCAAGCTGTTTGGTTCTTCATTTTATCATTAATCTCTGTGTCTTGACATCCTCCAGGACAATTTCTTCACATTCTGGAATTCCTAAATGGCTTATACTTGTCTTTATGCTTGCTGTTCCATCTTTGCTCATCAGTTGTAAGTGCATTTGTTTGTCACTGCATAGACTGACTATGCACAAGCATCCTCAGTCTTGCTGTACAATATGAATTGTTAGTTTGTGCTCCTGGGTTGCTTATTAAAACTGACCTCCTTGACGCTAATATGTCAACCATGCAGCCCAAACCCAAATGAATAATAAAATAATATGGTTGTTTTTCATAACCAGCAGATTTTTAAGCCCTGTAATTCATTACAGCTTCAACATTGTGGGCAATATTATCCCCAGCTCTTATTCAAAATGCTTAGCATGAAGCGACAAACACAAAACTCTAACTCCCTAGCTGATTATATTTCAGAAAAGTATGAACTAACCTGACGCCGTCGGTTTTGCTCTGATTTCTTTATTGTGTTTATAAATTACCTTTTTACTTCCGTTAAGTGGCATGCACTGTAATTAATAAAAAAGGATCTAAAGATATAACTTATGTGCCAAGTAATTTTTTGCACATTTATACATAATTGTCTACAGTAAATGCAATAGTTGTGACAGCTGCTATGTGTATTTTTAATATATCATTCTTCAGTTTTGAAACTAATGCCTTTTAATTCTTCTCAACCTAGCTATGGCTGAAATGCATCATAATGGATAAGTTCATTGCCCTGATCAACAAACATTAGTGAAATAAATGAATGAAAACATGAATAAACAAATATGGTTTTATACTGTAGATTGATATATTTGTAGCTTGTAACACTTGTCTTTTGCTTCGCCTCTGCCCACTTGCCCTAGCCTGAAATCAGTGAATAGAAATCTACAGAGTGTCTAAAATGCTCAGCACACTTTGTTGCTATCCTACACTGGCAATGTCCTCTCACTTTTCCTCCCACCTCGCCATCTTCCACTTCATTCCAACATCCAGTCATGTAATGAGTAATAATATGGCTTATATTAGCCTTCTCCATTCAGGGTTGGGAGGGTGGCCTAATGGTTAAGGTGCTTGCCTTACAAACACAAGGTTAAAGGTTTGAGTCTTACAAGGGATAATTAGCTAGGCTTAAAATGGCTCGCAAGGGCAGTTAGCTTAGTACTAATCTATGAACCTATAAACCTGTGTGGTTGCACTTCGAGGGGATCTCCAGTTTATTGGCAGAAAAGGTTTAATCACCAGTATTTCCTCAATTGTCTTCTGCCATCTTTGATGATTCCGTAACTTCTGGCAAAAATATACTAGGTGACAATGTATGCTAGCAGGCTGACAAAGTGCTTTACAGTTTGAATTAGTTCACAGTCTAAAATAATTTTTCATTTACATAAACCAAAACCGATTTCCCCCTTTCCTTTAATTATTGTGTCTTATCTAATGATTGATTGCAACCTTATTTAAGCAGCCAGTTGAAAACAGTGCAATTCTGTTTCTTATTAGTGTTAGATGATTTGCTATTCACTAAGTACAGTGAACTTACATATTTCTTTTTTCTTGTCTTATATTTTCCACTGGCTCATGTTATTGCTTTCTCTTCTGTCTTTAATGCCAGATGCAGAAAAGCATTTCAAGTTAGTTTGTAGCTTATTTTCCTAAAATGCTGGCTATCTATCCCTCTCTTATTCCAATTAAAATGGCGATGCGTGGTGTTAAGTAAACTTTACTCAGTTGTGTTTCATTAGCTAGGTTAACTATCAGTTTTTCTGCTTGTTTTTCTAAATATTAAGTATTTCTTTTCTAGTTTTAGTTTATCAGGTATCCCAGCAGACAGATGTATAAAAGAGGGGGCTACTAACAAGATGCTTTCATAATTTGAGTGTGAATGGCATTTGAATTTCACCTGAATTTAAAAAACGAATTTGAACTGCAGTTTCAGACATAACTTTTATTTTATTTGACATTTGTTTACAGGGATAGTCTGTCTGGGTATGTAGCCATTTTCAGCAGAGGCCCAGGGAGAAAAAGCTATAGGTATAAATCACATTTCACATTTCAGTACATATGGAATTAACATTTGTAACAATAAATACAAAATTATATTTAAAACATTAATATATAAAGCAAGTTATTTACAAAAGTACAGATAAACTGGGTATGTAGAGTCAAATATTTACATAACTGAGAGGCAACATGGTAGGTGTAATAGAATGAAATAAGTTGTTTACATGACAGTCTAAGATTGTTACGGGGGTTTAGTTTTAGATATACTAGTAAAGATAGACATGATGCCCAAGTATTGTGAGAAGACGGTTATACTGAATGCAGAAAAACATAAGACCATGCAAGATAAAATTTGGTTACAGACAAGTCGAGGTTGTGATACATAGTTTTAATCGATGTATGAAGCACAGGGGTGAGTTTTTTACGTGGCTCTATTACAGTTTAAGGAGAGTTAGGGGAAATGTGAAGAAAACAGAAGAGATTATAGAAATACTAGGAGAGATTTGATAGAACTGTTTAAATTTGGCAATTTTATTATAACTTGTTCCACTTTATGAATATTTGATTTTTTTTGAGATTTGTAAGAATGGGAGTACCTTAGAGAAGAGGAGAGGAGGAAGAGGTAAGTTTTTGCTAGTGTGATGCTTAGAGGTGGGGGTGATGATGAAGTTTCTAGCTCTGTAGATTGGGCCTATTTTTATGTGTTTTTTATGGCATTTTGCATTTTGTAATTGAATCTAAGAGTGTGAGCTATTATCATTCCTAGCAACTTAGTTTGCAAAGTTAGTTCAATATTGATGCTATTATTAAGGGAACATATTTTAAAGCTGTTTTTTTCATAGGACTTTGTTATGGAGAAAATTAGTAGTAGTTTGGTTATGTTGTGATTAAGCATAAGTTGACAGTTTTGTTAACCATTTTTCTGTGGCAGTGAAGGATTCCAGAATGATTTGCTGCAAGTGAGTTGGACCAGTGGATGAGCATATAAGTGTTGAATGATCAGCATATTGTATAATGGGGGCATGTTGTGTGCAAGTATGGAATGAGCTGGTAAGTATAGTAAACAGTAAGGGTCCAAGGATTATGTGGTTGGTAAAGTTCACCAGATTCCTATACAAGTGACTTTATCTCATGTATCTCCTTGATTAATATACTCAACAATAGTGTTGTTGCTCCTTGGCAAAAGAAAGCTCTACCTGAATAACAAAGCGTACAGTTTTGTACTAAGCAGACATTTATTTGTGACATTTGCATCTATTGTATATAACATTAATTAGCCTTGTAACATATTATTTATTCTTCTCCCTTATACTAATGGGTATGTAGTTTCTCCTATAATGTAAGATGTTTCAGAACCCCAGTTAAGAGAGCCAAAATGTTGAAGTCCATCAGTAGATACAAAGATGACATAGTTTTACTCCAAGGAAATCAGCTCAATAGAAGGGATGTCTGTGCTAACTGTTAGGTGTGCTGCAGAGCTTGATGCTCTTGTATGTATATAGCAGTTAGGAAGGGTCTCTCTGTTGGTAAAAGAAAATTTGGAAAGAGTGTAGGAAAATAAGAAAAACAAATGTGAAGTAGATTATAGTTTTATTTGATGTCTCCTTCAGGCCTCAGTTCTGATTAATTGTTATATCCCTAATCCTGACATTTTTTATTCAGTTGCTCAAAGAATTTTTTGCTCAAAGTCATCTATTGATGTTGTTCATATTGAAAGTAGACAAGATACAAAGGTGCTGCCAATGTACGCCCCACAAAAACAGCCCTAGAAACATGGATTTAATATGTGGGCCTGGGTGATATCCAGCATGTAAAGCATGGTCAGTCGGAAGCAAAGCACATTCCATTTAAGCACCATTGACTCTATGCTGCTGCAGACATTTCTTTCTATATTTAACTATTTTACACCAAGAGTTGAGAAGTAGCTTCTCTGTCTCACTATTGCCTTATTTCTTCTAGGCTTAGAACAGAAATCTCCTCCTACCTTCAATTGATTTTGGAATTATAACCTTTTGCTTCTCTTGGTTAATCAAGAAATAACCCTCCAATATAAGATCATCTTACATTGGAATAGCCCCATACTTAACTACCCCCAAGGTAATCCACATTAAAAGTAGTAGAAAGCAATTTAGTTCAATACAAGCTAAAAGCCTTTGAAACAGCCCAAATGGAGAATAAAATAGAATATTTGCTGAGACATCCACATACCTTCAGAGTTAAACTCTTTAGGTGAAGATATACACTTTACTGCATGAAAATTAACTTCAAGATAGAGAACATGCTGAGTTGAATTAATTTTGAACACACTCAGGTTCTGACATTGCATTCTGTGGATGCAGATCAGCAAACAAACTTGTTAGCTGATATTTTTAATTCCTTTTCCCCACCAGCCTACCAAACATCATCCCTCCCACAATCAAACATTCACTTTGTTCTCCTGTTGGGTAAGAGCCAAAATTAGGATGTAGCCATTAAGGCAGCCATCAGGTCTTTTCCTATATAACTCCATAATGCCTTGCCTGATTACTGATCTGCTGTTGGTGTGCACATCCTTGGGCATACTCATTGAAGGTTATCTCATTAATGTGTTTTTGTCCCTAGCTCAAATGTTGCTTCCTATGCACCTCTGAACTAGAATATGCAAGCATCACCTTCCTCACCAGTGCAGGGAAGCTTAGTGTCAGCTGCACACTGACACCCTCCCTCACTCTGCTCCTGAAAAGGTCCCAGCCAGTAATTGATCTTGGGTCATTCGAGTCATAGTCAGAGTTTAATCCCCCTGTGCCATGGAGAATGGTGATATCCAACTTCTTGTACAATAAGAAAGGGAGCAACAAATTTTTGTAACAGGAAAAGAAGATCCGATCAACCAAAATGGTACATTTGTATCCTTCTTTAGTAAATCCTAAACCTTCTGTAGAAACAAGGCGAGTGCTCCCCCTACACACATACACACACACACACACACACACACACACACACACACACACACACACACACACACACACACACACACACACACACACACACACACGCACGCACACACCCACACACACACAAACACACACACACACACACACACACACACACACACACACACACACACACACACACACCTGAATGGTAAATCTTCCTAAATTATCCCCTTTGATAATAAATTAAGATAGAGACAGATTTTTAGAGACTTTTATAAGGCTTCCCTATAATAAATCAACATCTGAATTTCCATTAAGAACCTTATCTAATGAGGCTTTCCCCTACAGAATTCATTGTGTAATTCCAAAACCTAAGTACCATTCAGGTTCTAAAAATTCACAACCATATCACTTATGGAAATGAAACTGCTAGTGAAGAACTTGGCCCTAAGAATACAGCCATCTCTACCTATTGTTCTTTCTCAAGTGAGGTTTCTGAAAGGTAAAAGCAATCATTGCTTCTTTCAGTATTTGGAGTTTATACCTATTTGTAATAAAATGGATTGTCCAGATGAAGACCTTGACAAATGTTTGATTCTGCACTTCAGTGGTGTTGGCTAAGCTTTTTAGTGGTGAACAGTCTTGTTACAGAGAAATCATACTCCCTGCTTTTTCACTAATACTGCCATCAGCTTAGACCTTCTGGTCCCAAACAGCACTAAGTAAATATGCTACTGTTCCATTTTGTGTTTCTTTAAGCTATTCCACTTTAACAGTTGATTAAGTCAATATGGCTGCTTAGCATTCAACATTCTAGACCAACAACAATTTTGTTTATTTTGTTCCATAGAGATGATTGGCAGGTAATAATTCCTGTTTTGGAACAAACTTTCCTTCACTTACATGAGCCCTTAAAGTCTTTGCTAGCGTGTTTGGGCATATAAATAAATAACATAAATTTAGATCTCTGTCTTAGGGTGGCTAAAAAGTTTGCACTTTTCTTCCATTTAAATTCACATCACACATAGAATATTTGGGCCTCATTTTAAAATACAGTCCTGCTAGCACAATTACTGCTGACTACAATGCAATGCTCTCCAAACCTTTTAAGGCAACACCAAGCTGGGTTCCTGCCCAACAGCTGTAATCTGAATAATGTCCTTATCTGCATACTATGACTTCTGCAGCATCAAACAGTCCTTTATGATTAAATAATAGAGAAGAAAATCCAGGACAAAATGTTTAAACTGGTCAGGACAGGGGAAACAAGCACAAGTCTCTTGAGATAATGTATTCCCCAGCAAAGCTTATGAGGGTTTTAGTCTTCCTAATTTAGTTTCATACCTTATGTGGGAACAGGAGCAATTGCAGCCCAACTTTGTGAAGCAAGTTAAAATAGTCGGGGACACATTTTCCTATAATAAAGAATATAAGTATGCCTTGTGAATTTACCTGACTTTATGTGCCCTCCTTTTTAATGAAAAAGACTGATTCACTCATCTGCAAGGTATAGTACCCCCTGTGGGAATTAAGTAAAATATACCAGTTAGCATAATGGTTAAGGTCTTCATCACATATGCGCAAGGTACAAAATTCAGTGCTGACTGTTGGCCAATAGCTGTATGTACATTTATGTGTTTTCCCTGGATCTCTGTGGGGTTCCTCCCACCTCGCAAAAACATGCTGTGTGTTTCTACCTCAAACTCACCCAAGAACTGAGCTGTGGGCAACAACACAGACTCTAAATTGTGCCCTATAACTGTTCTCTACGGTGGGGGGGGGGGGAGTTGTGTAGACTAACTGCTTTGGGCATCAGTTATGGTGTTCATTATCTTCTAGATAGGAAAACACAGACTGTGCACCATGTCAGGGCTAGCCAGTCAATGGTGTAAAAATTGGCAATAGGTGATTCTGTCATAAGCCCAGCAGCCCTCGGTTAATAAGTTCATAGTTATGTACTAGGCTAGCTGCCCTTGCAGGCCATTTTAAGCTTAGATAATATCCCTTTTTGTGCTTTAACTAATCTTACCCATGTGGTTATAGATTGGCCTTACCCATCTCATGGTCAGCAATTATATATTAACCTTAAGGAGAATAACTGGGATCATACCATTGTTAATTTGAGGGGAGCCATGCATGGGATAAACCATTTAGGAGCTGCCTCTGTCCATTAGTAGCTACAGGGCAGTCCTGGGGTAAATTTTCTGTTTCCCATCATAGAACTAAGCTGCACTCGAATATGGGCAGGGAAGAACTTTGTTTTATAAAGATTGGGAGTCTGTTCCACAGCAGCGGTATCCTCTGCAAGATATACCTGCCCATCCAAACCTTTCTGTTGATATAGTAGAAGGGAACTAGATTCCTAAATTGAGTATTTCTGATGTCATTTGACTTGCTTATGTGCAACTTCATTAGTAACTAGTCGGAGGGTGCCTTGTATGGCAGACACAAGTCAACTCTTAGCAGTCTGTAGGATATCGAGTATAGTGACAGGGCTTTAGCAAGTTCATGTAGGACATATTGTTTAAGCACTGCATCATTTTACTAAAGTACATCTGTTGGCAGCCCAGTTTTTGCATGTGCTTGGACAGATATATGTCAAAGGAGGCATTATATTTAATGACAGGCCTAATGAGAGCTTAGGGAAGGGGGGATAATGACATCTCTAGATATAGACACAATCCCTTTGTTATTGAGCTGTGCAATATAGAAGGACTTTCCTACAACAACAGACACATGTTGGTCAGACGTTAGGTCAATGTATATAGAAGTTCCCAAATTCCAAACACCAGGATCAACTCTTAAGGGCTTATTGTCAATGTGGTAGTTACTTAGGCTAGATGACCTCGCAAAGGATGCAATAATGTATTTATTGGCTTTTAGTTTCAGTCCATGATTTTTGCACCAGTTATTTATTTGGGACAAACCTTCCTGCGGGATGGCTAAGTCATTTGAGGATTCAATGACTGCTCCTAGCTTGCAGTGTCCTGTAATCTTAGCCAGCAAGAGCTCTTTTGTATTGGCTTTTACTACAGAAAAGTAAATACTAAACAGGAGAGGTCCCAACACAGAACCCAGGAGGTCTCCACTTGTAGCTGGTCTCTTTGTGGAGGTAACTTTCCCTATTTGTTTATCTGGGTCCTATCTGTGAACCAGTTGGCAATCCAGTGGGTGACATGGGGGTTTATTCCCAGTTTATTTAGCTTTTCTACTATGTCTGAGTGGGGAATTGTGCAAAAAATGTTGGCCAGGTTAAGATATGCAGTGTGCACTGTTTTGCCTTCATCCATTGCTTTGGTGACATTTTCAAACAAATTCGCCAGGCTGAGTAAGCATGACCTGCCCTTGATGAATCCAAACTGAGATGGGTCCAGTGTTTGGAGGTTCCTTATGTCTTGATTGATTAATTCCATGGTAAGTATTTCCAAGGCTTTGCATATGAGGCTGATCAGACTTATGGGTCTGTAATTGCCTGGGTCTGTGGAAGGTCCTCCCTTATGCAGGGGAATGACTGCAGCTGTTCTCCATTCACTTATTAAAACACCTATATAGCAGCTGAGATTAAACAGTGTTGTTAGGGGTGTCACTAAATTGTGCTTCATGCTATTTAAGATGCATCTAAGAATATTTATAGTAATAATAAGTAATAATAATAATATGCAACAGTGTCCAGTTAGCCTCTTGGATTGCCTGGTATAGCTGGACATAAAAAAAATCAACCTGCTAAACATGAATTAAGAATTGTTACACTCAATGCAGGTTCACTGACAAGACACAGCTAGGAAACGGATGACATGGTGGTAAGGAGGAGGCCGGACTTCCAATGTATCCAACAGACAAGATGAAAGGGCAGTGCAACAAATCCACTTGGCTTGGGATCCAGAGTCTACTACTCAGGAGGAGGACAGACTAGAAATGGTGTGGGAAATGTGGTGAGAGAGAGGTATCAGAAGACAGTGGGGAATGTCATCAGAATTTGTGACAGACTCATGACAATTAGATGCCAGCGAAAGTACAGTGTACATAATCTCAGCCTATGGCCCACAAAAGGGACTTGATAGTGAAGAAAAGAGTTCATTCTGACAGCAGTTACAGGACCTACTACATAAAGCAGGGCAACATGAATTGGTGTTGATAATGGGTAATCAAGCTAAGTATGAAAATATGGTACATAAGGAAAGCTGGTGGTGGAATGTTGAAGTCCAGAAAGTCATCGACAGAAAGTGCAGGAAAAAGTGCGATGTAGAAAAAGACTGACCAAGCTAGGAAAGAATACTAGCTGGCTAAAAAAAGAGTCTAAGAAAGGAGCTGCAATAGGAAAGAACAAGGCATCAGAGGCACTCTACTAGCTTCTGGAAAGTGACTCATAGCTGGCACAAAGAAACTCTATCAGCTTGAAAGGCAAAGACAGAAAGGTATAGAATATAGTCAGACACCTTTTGTAAGGGATGCCAGTAACAACCTGCTCATCAGACCCCAGGACATCAAAGGCAGATGGAAGGAGTATATCCAGTAGCTGCTAAATGAAGAACACCCCACAGAAGCTGTACTGCCCCAGCATGTTCTACAATGAAAGAAGAGGAGGGCCCCATCCTTGAAGAAGTAAGGACAGCACTACAGAAAATGAAGTCAGGAAAAACAGCAGGCAATGATGAGGTCACAGCATAGATGACCAAGATGTTGCATGAAATAGGGGGGGCATGGCTCCTAATGGGACTCATAGCAATATGGAGAGGTTGGCATATTCCAGATGACTGGAGATTAAGCATACTAGTGCCAGTGTTCAAGAATGAAGGGAATATTCACAACTGTGGGCAGTACAGAGATATCAAACTCCTGTCACAGTGCCTGAAAGTTCTGGAGAGGGTGATTGATAAATGAATATACAGAGTAGTAGAAAGTCAGATGGAAGATGAGTAGTTCAGATTTAGATTGGGATGTAGTACAACCAACCCAATGTTTGCAGTGGGACAGATATTTGAGAGGAAGTTAGAAATGAGAAAAGAGTCCCAATGGGCATTCCTAGACTTGGGGAAAGCATATGACAAGGTCCCAAGAAAGCTGATTTGGACAGGTCTGCAATGGTTCAAAGTCCCAGTAACTGGCAAAATTAGAGCAGGCTATGTACAAGGACCCAATGACTCAAGTACAATCAGTGTTCAGTGTCACAGAGGGGATCCCAGTGGGAGTGGGTGTGCATCAGGGTTTAGCTCTGAGCCCACTGCTGTTCATACTGCTGATGGTCTACATCAGCAAACAGGTTGGAGAGGAGTTGCTTTATGCAGATGATGTGGCATTACAGGCAGACTCTGAGCACTAGGGAAATAGTATGCAAAACTGAAGGCACGTGGGATGAAACTGAGTACAGATAAGACAGCTGTAATGGCAGAAAATGGGGAATCAGAAAAAAACTGAAAACTGAAACAGAAGGGAAATAGTGGAACAGGTTAACAGCTTCAATTATCTGGAATGGCTGGTGGAGGAGAAGGGAAGCCTGAATGAGGAGATCAAATCTAGAATAAGAGAGGCTGCAGCCAACTGGCACAGAGTGCCAGGGTAGTGCATGACAGAAGAATGCCAAAGAAGATAAAAAGTAAGGTGTACAAAACAGTGGTGTGATCAGTACTACTGTATGGTACAGTAACCTGGGCAGTAAAGGCAGAGCAACTGAGGAAACTAGTTGTGATAGAGATGAAGTGTCTCAGACGGGTGGTAGAATGCACTCTGGTGGTGGGACAGACAAAGAAATGAGGACATAACAGCAGAAGCCAAAGTAGCTCTGACTGCAGAAAAGAGGAAAGAGAAATATAATGGTGGTTGTACATGTGCAGAAAAGCAGAAGAGAATCTAGTGAAGGAGATTTGAGGCAGACTGTAAGAAGGCAAGAGGAAATGAGGGTGTCCAACAATGACATGAATGGATTCTGTGAGAGAAGACCTGTGACAGGCATGACTGTCTAAAAAGGTACGCAAGTGGCACTGAATCAAGAGAGATGGCAACAATTAACACAACACCCTGACCCCATTCAGAAAATGGGAAGAAGGGGATTGATGATGATGATGATAATGATTATGATGAAGGTATATGCCAGAAGAAAGGCTTTAGCTCATTATGGGGTTATTAGAATTTGAATAGACATTAGTTCCTTGAAGTAGTATGAATGGAAAGAAGCAGATATTAGCTGTATTTCTGATTTACTCATGGACCAACATGTTATTCTTTCCAAACCCTCTTTGATAAGGAAGCCCCCCTCCTCTAGGATCACTGGAGATATTGTCAAATAATGAACCCAGTACAATTCTGCTGGGAGACTCCATATAGTTATGTGGGATGCAAAAATAATCAAGAGACAATACTTCTCTGCCTGAATGGCACCAAAGAAAGTTTCTGTTTCAGGAAAGTTGTAGGAATGTATCAGCGAGGGATTAAAACAAGGTACTTATGAAGCTGTTATATATTGACCAATTTATGTTAGCAACCCATGTTAAGTGGTTGACTCATTTTCTTGCATATGGAAACAAAATTACTTTCAAAGAAAAGGGGAATTGGAGAGAGCATTGCTGAAAATGGAGTTGTAGAGGGAAATCTTGGTGATTATCATTTATATTGAAACGGGAAAGGGAGGGCTGTCACAGAAGCAGAAGATGTGGAATAGGCATTAAGAAAAGAAAAGAAACCACACAGCACATAGCAGAGAAACAAACGAGGGTGACTCAGAGAGTGGCTGGGTAGTATTTCTATGCACTAAAATGGGTCTCTTTAGGAGGATGGGAAGATGGAAAAGCTACAAGTTATAGTGCAGGAGGGAGGGAAGACATTGCTAATACTACAGTAATATGGCCAGTGGAAAGATGGGTTAAACATTTCAGTGCGTGAGCACATGCAGCACAGAAAAGCCAGCTAATGGATGGACAGACGGATAAAGAAGAAGCAAAGAGTTACATAAAAAATGCATCAAATTTGAGGTAAAAGAGGAAAATTTGCCTTTCCCAATGAGGGATACAAGAGAATAGGGTTGGAAAGTAAAGTATGTTGGTTAGGGTAAAGGAAGAGGGAAGACTGATGAAATGGTACAGTTTATTGTCCCCAGACACACCACATGATGAGGAAGGGAGACTGGAGGCACAAGCATGAATAAAGATGCGGTGTCAGTTGAGAAGAGTTATACTCAAAAGGAATATGAATTTACCAAAAGCAGGCAGAGAGACTATGAGCTCCAGGATATAAATAGAATGAGAGAAGAGCAAGGCCTTGGACAATGAAGGTTTGGCATACCAGAAAAGATAGAATTTAAATGCAGTGCTAATGAAGGTGAAAGGGTTTCCATGTAACGGCAGTATTAAGCTGGGCTGGTCTGTGTGGTTTAAAGGGGGGGGTAAAAGTACAAAGATAATGGCTTGGAATTGTATGGAATCACATTATGATGAGTTAGGGAGAAGGTCAGAGAAGGGTTAGTGACCTGGGGGCAAAGTAAGGGACCAAACAAAGTACAGAAATAGGTCCAGGATAGAGTACTCACATCTGTGGACAAGGGTTTGGGGAACAGCCATATGGGCAAAAAGAGAGGGACAATGTGCTTACATAGGAATGTGAAGCTAGTGACTACCTCAAATGATGGGTGGTACAGCTGGCAGAAAATAGGGAGTGGGGAGGCAGAAGAGACAACACAAAGAGGCAAGTAAAAGACAACAATGAAGCAAGGATAGCAACAGTGCAGGTTGCAAGAGGTAGGAGGAATAGACCAGAAGAGGTACTAGATGTTTTTTTATTTCTAGAACAGAAAAGACAGACCTGGACCAAGCTGGGCAAAGATAACAGGGAGATCATGAAGATGAAGAAAAATTAGAAGGTTTGAATGAATACATCATTTCAGACCTCAAATGGAAAGCAAGAGGAGGGAACCACGATGGAACTAAGGCAGAAGAGAGTGGAGAAAATCAGTAAGTATGGAGAGGGAATTGGCTTCCCTTAGGTACAATGTAGCATAGGGGAAAACTGACTGCCTCTCAGTCTCTCCATGAATCTGGATAGTGTTTCGCCAGATCCTCAAATGGAGGTCTTCAATAGCAAACTATTGGTAGCCTACCATTAGTGGCCAGGAAAGTCACAGAAAAAAACTTTAAACAAAGTTTAATTGCTTTCTAAGAAGACAACAATCTTCAGTGCATGCAACATATAGATATGTGGTTAAAAGAAGTTGCCAATCAACCTTATCTAGTCTTTTTGCCTGGATTACTAAACAACTTGAGAGAGACATACCAGAAATTATGATTATTTGACCATGCTGAAGTCTTTGACTCAGTCCTGCACAGGGAAATGGGAGAAAAAGTTGCAGAGACTAGGGGAGCAACCAGGATTAAATATCTGAACTTTAACATAGACGAAGGGTAGGACACAGATAGCTGTGGCAAGAGAAGCAAAGTGAGGCATTAGAAAAGTGACTACCAGGTTACTCTAAGGGAAAGATCTGAGTCTTGTACTCTTTGGATTGTTTGTTTCAGACATATCTGAGGGGAAAGAGAAAGGATCTGCCTTCTTCCAGATGACACAAAGATGGGTGATGCAGTGGAAGACAGGGAAAGGGGTCAAAGGAAGGAAAGACCGGTCAAGTGGACAGAAAGGTGTCAGGCTGGGGAAAGGGAACTACCGGCAACATAGCAGGAACATGATTTGGAGATGCTGACTATACCTAGACTAACCTACAAGGAGGGTAATGGCAGCAGCAGACAGAATGCTGGGATGTATCCTCAGGAGGTGTAGATGCTGAGGGAAAGGGATAAAGCTGTGGTCAGGAGACATCTTGAGGATTATATACAGCAGCCATACAAAGAGTCAGAAATCAGGCTGTTTAAAAGAATCCAGAAGAAAAGGCACTTGATATACGCATTGGAAGGAGAAGAAAAGTACAAGCAAAAAATACAGGATATGAACATTTTCTCACTGGAGACAAGATCATACGGAAGGACTCAATATGGGTGCATAAAATCATACCAAGGGTGTAAAGGGTGTCATCTTGAATATTAAAGATGAACTTGAGAAGAGGTGACACAGGTGGCAAATTGTAAGGACAAGTATTTCTTTCACAGGAAGGGACATGGGCTTATGAAATGATTTGCCAGATTGCTTGGTGATGAGAGAATCCACAGAGCCAAGAGGATACAGGTTGGGTGGAGAAGGCATGAGGAAAGGGTGGTATGGAGGGGAGGTAGAATGTTAAAAATAAATAAAGGGAAGACTAAATAGTCTAAATGCCTCCTTCTGTTGTCAGTCAAATGTAGTGTAATATAACATGATCAAATAAACTTCCATCATTATAGGAAACAAAATAATATGCAGAGAAATTTAGAGGCATTACTAAAGCATTTAATAACAGTAATGTATGCCTCTCTCATTATGACACATACGGATACATTTGTAAAGTTGTAAAGATAAAAGTGTAGGAGGTCCCCTCTTACAGTGAACACTTGTAAAACATTCACTGAGACTTCAGGGATTACAGGCAGGAATACCCTTAATAATACAGAATTCTTGGAATGTGTGATTTAAAGGAGGAATACAAAAGCAAAACACAAGCAGTAGCTGACTGTTTGAAAGACTAGAAACTTTATAACTGATTTTAAGGACTGAAATGACAACCACATGTTTTCATGCAAGGCTCTCCTTTAAAGGTATATTCATCAAGAGGGCTAAGGGTTAAAAGGAGCATCATTTCTATTGTGGAACTGTTTAAAGGCATGGAAATGGGTGAGAAAAAATGTTAAATAAAACTTTGTGCTATGTACGCTAGATGGTAATGGCACTAACATGAATACTTTACTGAAATATATTAGTAAATTACTGAAATAACATAGAATGTTTTCATGGTAAACATACATTTGTTTATCAAATTATATTTTCAAAGGCTCTTTGTGACAACAATTTAAGTATATAGATTCTGATATTTTAACCTATGCACTCGAGGTGGGAAATCCAGCTTTATTTAATGTATCCTTTGAAAGACTGCTAATGTCTTAAATCTATTTCTAGTTGCCAAAGTGTTAAATTCACACTCGTTTCTCATGCCAGTTCCATTCCACGT
This sequence comes from Protopterus annectens, assembly GCF_019279795.1. Taxonomy (NCBI): domain Eukaryota; kingdom Metazoa; phylum Chordata; order Ceratodontiformes; family Protopteridae; genus Protopterus; species Protopterus annectens. The sequence continues at coordinate 31,063,398 of NC_056744.1, read as the reverse complement.
AGCAGTCTGGCTGGGCTCTCTTCATGTGTCGTTTTTTTATACTTCATAAATAGAGCAGTGTGCTGCTCTGAAAGCCTTTCAGTCTGCTAATGCTTGGCTACAGCAGCTCAAACAGAAGCAGTCATGCTCAGACTAAGCTGTATTTTGTTACTGACCTTGATGGCAATTACAGCAATGGGCCAGTTGTCATGCCCCTCTCTTTGCCACTGCCACGGTGACTTACAACATGTAATCTGCTACAGTGCAGGTCTCAGGAAGATCCCCAAGGTGTCAGATCAAACAAAGCTGCTGAACCTCCAAAAGAACCGTTTTCCTGTGTTGCCTCCTGGTGGCTTCAGTTCCATGACAGGGCTAGTATCTCTGCACCTTCAGGAATGTTATATCCGTGTCATCACAAAAAATGCTTTCAAGGGCCTCAAGAAACTTGTATACCTTTACCTCTCCAACAATGCCATCAATATAATCAGGGCTGGTGCTTTTGATGACCTGGGTGAGCTTACTTATCTCTTCCTGGATAGCAACAAGATTGCGGACATACCCAAAGCACTCTTTGCTCCACTTCAGAATCTCTTTATTCTGCAGCTAAATGATAACAGGATAAAGGAACTGAAGCCGGGAACATTTACAGGAGCAGTAAGTCTGCGCTGGCTTCACCTAAGTAGCAATGAGATCAGTTCTATTCAGCCTGGATCCTTGGATGAAGTAGAAAACCTGGCCATCTTTCACTTGAATGGAAACAAACTCAGTTCATACCCATTGGCTGCAATAAGCAAATTGCGTGTGGTTGAAGAGCTGAAGTTATCCCACAATCCCATTGAAGTAATCCCTGATGAAGCCTTCCAGTCCTTTGGACGGTACCTGCAAGAATTGTACTTGGGCAACATGGGAATACAAAAGGTGAGCATTTTTGTTCATACGTCAATAAGAGTTAGTCTAGAAACTGCACATATATGAGCTGCATTGCTGACAGCTGCAGTAAATTATATGAATTAGGCTAGTAGTCAGTTGAGGTACTTGCATATCTCACCTTTTTCAGAAGTAGCCACTCATTTGTGTATAAAGGTAACAAAATGTAATCAAATAAAGTTGTTTTGCTATTCAGCCATTGCATGAGGTCTTACTTACTGCATAATGTTTAACTTTAAAAATAGTTATGACATGAGAAACATATATTTATTTATAAAATAAAGCAACAAGTATAACATATAATATGTCACTGCTGCCATACAGAAAACCTTTTAAAAGAACTGATTAAAAGGAGAAAAAGTAGGTGCTCATCATAAAGTGCACCAGCTTTAGCATCTCGAACTTGCTGAGAAAATAATGTCAGCATTTGACATATAGATTGTGTGCCATCCCTTTTAATCATATTGACAAGCAAAGTAGGAATATCGTATAGCAGTCCTGAAGATAATTTCTTTAAGAATTCTGATGTGGAAAAAAGGGATACAAAACTGAATAAGGTGATAGAAATATTTAAATTATGACCCCAGTAAATAAAACAAGAGTGTCGACTGTATATTGGTATTTTCATTTATATAGTTCCTGAGTTAATCCTGCACCTTTTGTCAGGTGTTTCCTTATGTGAAAAATTCTCCTTTTGCCAGCAACAAAATCCACATAAATTGTAGAGAAACCTTTATATATTGTCTCTGATATGCCTCACATGCACACAGCATACACAATCTACAATTTCTGGTATTCACAGTGAGTGACTTACATTATGTTAATACTTACAAGGCATGACACATGGTGATATATTGCCATAATTTTTTCTTTTCCATCAGTGATCTAGTGTCAGTTTTTGTGTGTGTGTGTGTGTGTGTGTGTGTGTGTGTGTGTGTGTGTGTGTGTGTGTGTGTGTGTGTGTGTGTGTGTGTGTGTGTACATTAGTGCTCATGTATATTGTAAAATAGTCAGTGTCTGGATTCTGCAATGCTTCCTCTGTCATCTATAGCACAAGCAGCCTTTGTGTTACTCTTGCTCACTCAGAAATGTGTCCAAGCAAAGACAGTTGTAATCCAAGGCATTAAACAAATTCCCCAAAGATCTACTAATTCTGATGGTACTTTGTAGTCTGTGGACACTACTGTTATGATACTGACCACATGCTTTTTTGCTGTTATTATTAGCTTATATATATGTATATCATAGACTACAACTCAACTGTCTTATCTTTCAGACTATTTATAGTAAATGCCTCTCTCCAACATGGCAGGAGGTCTGAACAGATGGACCCCAACACCACCACTACTCTGTGAACCTTGAGAAACAGCAAGGGTGGGCATATAAAAAGAGCTGGATGGAGGACACATGTGATGGTACCTTCCCTCCCAGAAAGGGCTAGGGGCTAGGCCTGTGAAGCCCAGGATGAATGTATGAATACCTATCCAATTATCCTTGCCCCATTTGAAGGAAGGCAGTGTATGGCACTGATTTATCTGTGGGGCAGTCTATGCCAGAGGTTAAGGAGACACCAAGTAACAGATCTGTCTTTCTGACTTGTTCTATTGATTTGCTGAAGCAGATTTGGATCCCCTGTTCTTGGACTGCTTGATGTCTGAAGATACAAGAGAACCTGGACTACAGGGTCCCTGTTTGTTCAGAAGTTAAAGCATAAGATTCCGCTGAGACAGTGCTTCTAGTCTTTTCTAGTAACTTAGGGATTTTAAGCCTGCTATCCTCTTTGTTAGAAACCTCTGGGTTTCTTCCAACTGTTTGATATGTCTGGTGAGGTGCATCTCCAAAGGGTGTTGCATAATGGGTCTGATCAGTAATGAATATAAGTGTCAATAACATCTTTAGCTCTGGATGACATTCCCTTGCACAATAGAAGGATTTCCCTACTACCATTGTTACATGGTGACCAAAGGAAAGGGAATTAGCAACCCAGGTCACCAGCTCTCTAACTGCATTTTCATGTTAATTTTGAAATAAGATATTATCACTCCTGTATGGTGGGGAAGTGGTTTGTCTTCCATATGTGGAATGTTGAATTTGGTAGCATTTAATTTAAGCCCATTTTCAATGCACCTGGCATTTACATGTTTTTGCTGTAGGGCTTGAGAGTCAGAAAGGAATTTGACAATGGCTCCCAGTCTGCAGTCATCTGCAGACTTCGCAAACTATAGGGATTTATTTTTAGTTTATATGTCAGAGAAGCAAATAGTGACCAAAAGCGGTCCCAGCGTTGAGTCCTGCGGGACACCGCTAGTCCCCTTCATGTTCTTTGATGCTGCCCCTACCACCTGTTCCACATGTATTCTGTCTTTTAGCCAATTTGGTCTCCATCTTACCTCATAGAGGTCTACATGCAATACATTTATTTTATTAATTATGCTAGCATGAGAGACAACCAATCCAAGGTAAACGTGTTGTATAATGCAAGTGCTGTCAGTAGTTTGTGCTACCTTTTCAAAGAAGTTTACAAGGTTCATTAGACAGGATCTGCTTTTTACAACTCCATATTGCTACAGATCTAGCCAGTTGTGATTTTTACCATCTATGTTATTCAAACATATACTATGGCCTTACAAGTGAGAATCATCCAGCTGATGGGCCTACAGTGCCACGGCAGCCTTTATGGTGAGGCATCACCAGTGCTGTACATCATCCTTGCAGAACTGAACATGTATTCAGGTTCAGATTAAATAGCTGACAGAGAGATTTCACCAGGATATGTTTACTACTAGTTAACAAACAGCCCATTATGTTATCTGGTCCCAAGGAGGAAGTGTTCTTGGTCTTGGACAGCACTTTCAGTACACGTTCTTAAGATGTGAAGTCTAAGAGATATGGGTATCACTGGACCTTGAATATTCATCTCAGGAATAACATTTTCACTAAATTTATCTTCTAGAATATTGATTGTTCTCACACTGAGGTCACTGAACCTTGGAGAAAGAATCATCACTGACAGGTGATTATTGCCTGCCTGATTGCTTGCTTTGGTCTTTCTTCAAGGTGTACTAACCTCAAACCACTGAAAACTCACTAATATGTGAATGTATAAATATTGCTCTACAAAGAAGCAAACAACGAAACCACAAGCAAATGACATCCCAAGCCAGCATGCTAGAACATATGAAGATTAAGCTCTAAAGACTGAACAAGTAAACCCTCCCCAGGTGCATCCAGAGGCTAAACCCAGGAAACTAAGTAGTGCAAGAGTGTCTGGGTAGGAAACAGGGCAGCAAGGGTCTTCATATCACACATGAATGTGAGCGTATGAATATGCAAATTGATATTCTTGTCTTGGTCATAAAGAGTTATAGGGACAGCATACAATAAAGCAGTTATCAGTGCATTTGACAGCTAAATCACAGTTCCAAGGTCTTACTTATCTGACTAGTAAAAACAGAGACACATTCAGATAATTGCCACCTCTAGAAGGACATCACATCCTTTAAATAGTACCTGGTAGCATGGGGCCACAATTAGGAGCAAATGCACCAGAAGTGGATATAGTCGCCTTGGCAAGCTTTATATCAGCCCAATAAGGGGACAGAAACAGGTAAATAGAAGTAAGTAAGCTCATACTTAAAGTATCATCCATCACCGTTGTACTGTGTGAAAAGTGAATCTCTGATGAAGCCTTAATGAAAATATTGCAAGACGAAAGCATTTCACCACATTTTTATTTTCATTTTTAACTATTAATGTTTTACAGTTCTGTTTTGTGGAGTATTACTCAGATTAAACAGTCTAGATATTAATATGGAGTGCAGAAGTGAGCAGAGTTCAGCTGACCACTGATTTCTCTGTCTGAAAGCTACTACATGTTTCACTTCTGCCTCTGGATTGGCTCTTACACACTACAGTAAAAAGAGATGCTTTACAACACTGTTAGCTGAATTCTGTGCTGTTCTGGTCTCTTGTCTTTGTAGGACCCATAATGCTTCCCTGTCAAGACAGCTGCTGAAGTCACAGTAATAAAATCTGTCATTATGTGACAACATTTTAAATGAATATGCAAGCAAGCAACAGGAGTTTGCACCAGTTCACACATATTAGAAACATATGAAACCACTGTTATTGTGAAGGAGTTGCATTCCTTCACACTCCACCTTCTACATTATTATCTCCTAGTCTAAGAAAAACTGTAGAAAATAGTTTGCCAGCTTGTAAATATGAAAGGAGCAGATACTGCAATGTGCCGTGCAGATCAAACATCTTAAGAGTTTGTTTATTTTGACTTACACAGACTGCTTTAGTAAAGCATAAATGAAAAACTGAGATGTCCAGCTTGTACACAGCAAACATTTCTTGGCAATGTTTTGCAAGTTTCAAAACACAAAATGTACAGAAATACTTCCAAATGCTTACTTTTTGTTAGGATCTGCCAAAGCTATTCTATATAAATGTATCTTAAAGTGGCTTCAGCAGATTAATTTGTGGTGTTCGCCCTGGTACTTACATAGTTTCATTTGGTCTTTCTTCAAGGTGTACTATTCTCAAACTACTAAAAATTCACTAATATGTGAGTATATAAATTTTGCTCTACAAAAAGTAAACAATGAAACTGCAACCAAATGACAGTTCAGGCCAGCATGCTTGAACATGCATTTGAAAGAATCGCTGTAGTTAATTACTAAACAGGACTGAAAAGCATATTAGAACTTCTCTAGGGATTCTGGATGGTGCAGTAGTGCAGCAGTTGTGTTGTCTCACAGCAACAGATTCATCAGTTCAATTCTTGGCTGGGGTGCTTTCTGTGTGGAGTCTGCATGTCCTCCCTGCATTTATGTGGGTTTCCTCCCACATTACAAAGACATGCATCTGGAGTGTTTTTCCCCAGGCCTCTTCTAAAAATTGGCTCTGTTCCAAGTCAGACTTTTTCCTGGTAAACAAATGTAAAATAAATTGTCAGTGGGGTTTATCTTACTCTTAGGTGTAGTTGCAAGAAAGCAGCAGCATAACCTAATGACTGATGTGATCTAACATGATCAGAGAAAATGTGTATAGCAGTGAAAGACTTGAGTAATTAATGAATTTTTGTGAGACTATAGACAAAAATGCATGCTCTGAGGATTGTTGGACCTCGGGCTATCAACCTGATCCTGTAAAACCCATACCTGCTACAGTGCTGAAGGGTGCTTGTTGCCTGATGTGCTGTCTGCACAGCAAAGAATCCAAGATCCAAGGTAGGCAAAAGTATTCCCTCACAGCTGGGTACTCGATAGTCCTCACAGAAAAGGCAGTTGAATAAGATGGCGATTACTGTAAACTATTAACTGTCCTAGAAAATACACACAGCTTCTTTTCTGACAGCTTGTTAAGGGTGATGACAGTCCCAGTCTATTAATGTCTAAATAAACTGAAGAGATTTGGAAAGGGGAGACTGGTATGGTCCCGTAAGCTATCCAGAATATCTTCATAGTTTCACAGACTTTTTCTAAGTCTATAGCTAAATGGCCATCAAAAAGCTTAGCTGTGACACCCCTTGCTATCTAAATGCATTGGATACCTCTTTTTAGATTATTTCCACATACCTTGGGTATGAATTTACAGTTTCCATTCCAATTGTCGGATCTAATTTTTAAAATAAATACTTTCTTTGACCTGTAAATGATGTTTATTCCAAAGGCAGGTAATACACTAGGTTATGAATATGTCACACCAGCAGGTGATATAGATCATATGGTGGAGATCTTTGACATGAGTGTTAGACTTACCTTTGGTTCAGCAAAGGTGGAGGAGATCAAAAAGGGTAAGGAGTTTCAGGGCACAGAAGGCTAAAAAGAGATCACCCTCAGAAGTCTATATAAAACAGAGCAATGGGACAGGTCTTTTAGTCGCCCTGTTTTGTTGCACTGTGTGGTGCAGAAATCTTCTTGGTCAGAAACCTCCGGGATCCTTCAGGTTGGTCAAGATGCTTTGTGAGTTGCATTACAAAAGGGACATTGTATTAAAGGGTAGGTCTAATAATGGAAAAGAAGAGAGGATCCAAAACTGCATGATATCTAGATGAGATACATCAAAGTTGAGCAAGGTAGAAGAACTTCCTAACGCTGGATCTATGTTCACACATCAAAGAAAAACTTAATCAAATGGCTGTTTCAAGAACTGTAATCCCTGAACATCACTTTTATCGAAGAGTTAAATAGTTGTAAAAAAATATATATATATCATTGAAAGGTAATAGTTGGCCAACAACAAGGAAGTAACCCATGAAGCCCCCTATACTCCCCTAATTATATATGCCAACTCTGAGATTGCACTACAGTGTGGAATAGGGCAAATTTTAAAAGGTTTTGTTTAATTTACCTTATACAGTGTGGTACTTCCTTGTTGTTGGACAACTGATTTTCGATGAAAATGTCATTCATGGATTACTGTTCATGGAATAGTATCTCCGATGTGTGAACGTAGACTCCCCCAACCTCAACTAACACATGAGGGCTAAAAGAAAAATTGTTATTAATAGAGGTACACAAGTCCTAAACAACTGTATCTGTTTTAAGAGGCATACTAGCAATGTGGTAAGAATAGGAGATGATGTCTTCCTCAGAGAGAATCATACTGCACTTCTGGATTTTAAGGTGAGCCCACAACTGACATATCAGACTTTGTTCCAGTCCAGATCATCTTGGAATATCTGAGTATCTAAGGAGGATTTGACAAATGCATTCAGTGTGCAGTCATCATCAAGCTTAGCCACAGGACTTGACATCAGCTTTCATCTTTGAGAAATATGGGCTCAATAGCAAGGGGGCCCAGGTCAGATCCCTGTGAAGCCCTGGTAAGGACATTCCCCCTGGCCAAAGGAAATACCACCTTCCTTAACAGTGTGGGCTCTGTCAGAAATCAGCAGGCTACAAAAGGGTATATGTTAAGTTGTGAGAGTTTATATATGATACAAGAAATGTAGGCTGGTGTCAAAGGCCTTGGCATGGTCAAGGTAAGCAGTACACACTATCTCACCAACATACAGGTCTTCAATAACTTTTTCAATTAAATTGATTGTGATGCATAATACCTTGTGAAGCAGTAAAATTCATAATATGCAGCTCCCTGTGGACCCAAACACAATGTAGATATCAACCCTGGGAAAGACAGAGTGCTACTTTGACACTGCACAGTTTAGAAAGAGCTAAGTGAGTATTCCAGGACTTGAGCAGTGCTTAAAAAGGCAATAAGGGAGCACCAACAGCTTCAGCCAGTAAGTGAAAACCATGAGATGAGACGTGTAGCCAATTCCTGGCAAAGCAAAAATGTTTAACTACCTTGTTCCAAGCAAACACATACTGAATGCCTCTGGAATAACTCCAGTTAACTAGCCAATTGTGGAAGCATTCTATCTTCTCTTTAAAATGGTTTCCATATACAATCACCTCTGGATCTCCCATTTTTTTCTTGCCACGTTCTCTGGATATGATACTACATTGGCTGGTTGCCAAGAATAAAGTGAAGCAGTTAACCCCCAACTTTCTGATTCTCAGAGAAGGGTGTGGGGAAACATTCAATAACTGTGTGACCTCTGGGAGAGATCAGGAACTTTGGAGGTTATCTCAGGTTAATGCAGGTGGTGACTATGATGTTCTGACTTTATTGCTCTAGTCATCCAACAGTTAGGCCAAATGTCCAGCTGCTATGAGAATAATGTCTTCCAGGTTACATCAGGTTCCATGTACACTACTCCTCTTTGGATTCCTTAAGGCAAATTCCTGGCAAAGAGTAGTCATTGAGGTCAACACCATAAAGAACCAGAGGGACCCATCTGAGGCATCAACACCTATAACTATTTTTCCTCAGAGACACAGGAGGAGAGTACAGGACTGTCTCCCTGCTCCTTCCCCAAGGTGGAGTACATAAGGCTGCTCTTTCCTATATGGTCAACTACAAAGTCATGCCATACTCATTTAAGAGTGCAAAGTGCCCTGAGGAACCTTGTAATATCCATAGCCCTATATCTGTGACCACATTATCCAGCAGTCATCCAGTGTATTTTTTTGCAATAACTGGATGTCTGTTTTCATGGATACTTATTCACAAGGATTCATTTTCTGCATGATGAAAACAGTGTGTTGGGAAATCTGGTATAACATTTTAACTGGTAAGCACAGAACAGTTATAATGTATACCTTACCCTTTGAAAAACATATTAATAAAAAGTATTTAACATTATCTTAGTCCAACTTGCTGAGTTTGTTTTACAATTTTAACAATTGATGTTTGAAATTAAATCTTAGCAAAGAGAATAATCTTTTGAAAATGAAGACATTTTCTTTAGAGTGAAACACTGTTTAAAAAGCATCTCTTAGCCAAGCAGGACTGAATTCCATTCTCAAACAATTACATTTTCCTGGCAGTTACACTCTGGAATACAAAACTGATGTTAGTCAAAGCTGGCCAGCAGTGTATCATGCATTAAAATAACTCAGATTCACAATCTTTATGCTAAAAAGTTCCATCTGCATGGTGCATACACAGTGTCAAAGAAGTCTGACAAAATAATGCTTAATGTCATTCTGAAACAGAGTTTGGTCAGAAAACGAATCTTTTTCTGTAAGGTCTTAAGGACCTGTCTACCTTTCATCGAGCTGCTTTAAGTAAACAATAATAAAAAATCACTGCATTTCTTATGCAAAACCAGATATGATATTCAAGGGTTATGTTTTTTTTCTATTTTCTTTAAAGATCAGATCTTCATGGGCTCCCAAATAAAATGCCTGCACTCATAATGCAAAATGCTGACACATCAAAAAAAAAGACTGAAAATTGCAGCAGACCACATAGTGAACATTCATTCTCTCCTTTAAACTGCATCCCCAATGTGGGGGCAAGCCCTCTACACCCCCTGAACTTTTACATATCAACTCTAAGATCACCATACCTCAGAAAAAAGGGAATTTTCAGAGAAATGGCAGTCTCAGATTTGATATAAGTTCTTTGTTTCAGCATTTCACATGTCTTACATTTCCAAGAAATAAAAAGGATGAATCTGTAAGACTCAGTCAACAGTACCAAAATTATATCTGAAAGCAGCAGAGATACACCTGCTGAAGGAATGGTCTTTCACAATGTTACAGATTTATTTTATTAATTGGACACTACTCTGTATGTTCAAAGACTTGTAAATTCCATATCACATTTTTGGACAGAATAGCATTGGCATGGTAACTAGTCAAAACATATGTTGGTGTATATAAACTTCATCTTTGGATTTCACAGGACAAAATGAATAAAACTCTTAGATTCAGTAATCTCTACCTTTTTTGTCTTGACAGAAAATTTGTTAAAATAAAACTATCTTATCTAACAACCAGGTCTCTGTTTCATTTCATTTTAATGAAGAATTGTATTAATGATTCATAGATGTACAAGAAAAAGGGCCATTTTTATCTTTATCTAACTGAAATGATGTAGAACATTCCACAATAGCCTATTCAAATTACACTCCTCGACATAAGCAAACTCTGAAGCCAGGTGAATACTTTAAACAGTATAGGAGAACCCTCTATTCATGTGTAGTGTCTCCTATGCATGCAAATTAGTACTGTAGTTAGGAAATAAAGTGGTGCTCTCCTGATTGATATTGCACATGTAATATGTCCTGACATCTAAGCTTAACACTATGGCTGTAGCAAGGATACTTACTACCGTACAGCACTGAAGCTCCTGTTGACAATCATACAGCTGACAGATAGTAAAAATAAAAAAAACATATTTGTAACTTCTGGCTATATTTCTATAGACCGTAATACAATGTGATGGTACAGCATGCAAGGCTCTGGAGGGCCATTAACTTCTATAATGCTCATTTTTTTATTTATTGTATTCAGTTGTTAACTGGGTTAACTCACTTGATATGTGTCTCCTTTCAGGGGACAACCTGGTGCCCAGTATTGTTTAGTGACAGTGACTTACTGTCTTGTTTTGTGACTTACTCAGAAGTACACCATAGAGGAATCAAACCCTACTCCCTTGACTGCAGGAAGCAGCTTCTTAACACATGAGAACCTTAGACCTCTTTGTTAACTGTCAGATATTACCTAGTCCAGAGTAATATGATAGTTTATTAAAGTATTGACATATTCCTTACAGTTAATCCAGGTGAAGATGGCATCAGGAAACAGATGCTTTAATTTTGTTATTATCTATATGGCTCTTAGGTCCTTGGTTGTCAGACCTACCCATTTCCTCATTCCTAGGTATATATTTATGTGTGTGCGTGTGTGTGTGCGTGTGTGTGTGTGTGTGTGTGTGTGTGTGTGTGTGTGTGTGTGTGTGTGTGTGTGTGTGTGTGTGTGTGTGTGTGTGTGTGTGCATGTGTGTGTGTGTGTGTGTGTGTGTGTGTGTGTGTGTGTGTGTGTGTGTGTGTGTGTGTGTGTGTGTGTGTGTGTGTGTGTGTGTGTGCGTGCGTGTGTGTGTGTGTGTGTGCGTGTGTGTGTGTGTGTGTGTGTGTGTGTGTGTGTGTGTGTGTGTGTGTGTGTGTGTGTGTGTGTGTGTGTGTGTGTGTGTGTGTGTGTGTCTATCTTGTGAAACACTGGGATCCTATACACAGTTAGCTTGTCTGCTTTGCTCCCACTAAGTAACAGTAAAGACTGACTTCTCTGTCATCCAAAACTGGATAAATGTATGAAACAATGAATGAAAGCAGTTTGTAAACCCAAAGATCCTCCAATGCCTATGTTTTTTTCAGGAAAGACCAGGACGACAAACGTCCACAACTCGCATATGCTATGAGAGTTTTATCAGCATCTCTCCGCAGAAAATGGAGATTCATCTGAGGGACAGCACATTATATGTGCTCCTAATGCATCCCACCTTAGTAGGAATTGTTTTGTTTTTGCCTTTTCCCTGCTATAATTAAAATGAGAAAACCTTGGGCACAAACCTCTCTTCTATTCAGGAGGTTTACTTTACAAGAGCAAGAAAGACAACATACAAAATATTAGCTGATTCAACCCATCCGGCCCACAACTGGTTCTCACAACTTGTGTGTGGAAGGAGGTACCGCAGCTTCTGCTTTACGACTACTAGATTCAGGAACAATTTGTATCCTACAGCTGTGAAACTTATCAATACAGACACCAACCATAATACCTGATACATTGAAGCTTCTTTTTTATTTAATCCTGCTGCTCTGAGCAATTACCGCCAGTATTACTATTACAAAATAAGATGGCTATACTGAGTCACATCTAAGGTTAACAAGTGCAATACATTAACTAAACAGCTGCTATTCACTAGTCTCTATTTATTCTCTACCATAATGGTGAAGGGTTTTGGTGGTGGGTATTTATTTTTTATTTATTATTTGTCATTGGATAATGGGTATTGAGTGTGTTTATGTAATGTGAAGTACCTCTTGCATGTCATATGTGTTGCTATTATCTTTCTTATGTTATTCTCTGATACCAGTGTATCAGTATTATTTGCACTACATTTATCTTGTGAGCTGACATTTGTAATTTCATTTAGGCTGCACTTGTGTGGTGCTAAATGACAATAAAGCTTCTTTGAATCTTTGAAATCTTTGAATAGAATAACTTGTCACCTAATTGTTATTCCCTAACATTGGAATATACTTCTTAGGTATTATAGGCCTGTACACCCTTTTCAAATTATAGTGGATAAAGTCTTCTTTAAGTGCTATTTTACATGGGTCAAAAAACTGTGGACAGTGATGGCTTGTGCCAAACCTGCATCCTCTTTAGTATACAGAAGATGGAAGCACCATTGTCCTTCCAGTCATCATTTCAAAGGGTAAGACACCAGTGTATCTATCAGGAATTACATGGACAGCCATTAAAAGTAAGGGTAATTTAACATCCCAATACTTTCCTAATGAGCTGAGGTACTTCTTTAGTGTATGGACTGTGGTCTAGTTTGCACTCTCTGCCTGAGGACTCTGAATGATGGCCACATGCAGTTTCCTTTGCACTCCTAAGATTTTCCTACATTGCCCCTGTCAGATTTTATCCTCATGGATGACTCCTAGTGACTTGCATGTACCAGGTTGGATGTATATAAAATACATTACAAAGAAAGAAGTAAATTAATAAATTAATGAGTGGACATCAATAGTGCTGTATAGCATCAAAAAGTCAGAAAAAATAATTTACATTACTGTGTTTGAATCATCATGTAGGTCAAATACCATTTGAAAGTATGAAATAAAGAAATACCAGCAAGGTTACCACGGCCATAAGTTTATTAAGGTAGAATAAGCACTTTTGCTTTAACTTAAAGCTTCATCCGATCCAGTTACAAACCAAATGAAACAGTCATGTTTAAAAAAATAATATGTTAACCAATCAAAACACCAATTCAATAAACAATGACCTATCACATTAAGAGTTCAATTTTCTCCCTTTCAGGGCAGGCTTTAAAGAAACATTCATATTTATACCTGGATATTTCTCATCTTGTAGTCTCAATATCCAATTAAGCTGTAAAGTTTCAACATAGTTGTTTAAATCACCACCCCTAGGGTTTGGTCTTACACACTGTAAGACCCTAAAAGAAAATGTATGCCCTGGATTATCCTCAATATGTTTAGCCAAAGCATTCCTAACATCATGAACTCTACTATCAAACAAATATTTTAAAACTATAATCTTCCATTTATTGACAGTCTTTCCTACATAAAAATATAAACAGGCATCACATATAGCTAAATATACAATGTGTGTGTTGTCTGACAGTCAGCATAAAACCTCGGTCTAAATGTGTATTCCAGAATTGGATGTTTAAAAGTCTGTAATTTCGTAATAACTTGACAAACCTTGCATCTATTGCAAGGGAAAGTGCCTGTTTTACTTGTAATAATAATAGGTAATTGCTGTCTGGGTCTACAAAGTAACTGTTTCAAATTGTCAGAATTTTTAAAACCAAACCTGGGTTTGCTGCCTACAATACCCATGGTTCTGGAGTCAGCAGTTAATAGTTGCCAGCTCTTAGTAATGATATCACATATTATAGGTTCATAAGTTCATAGGTTCATACTAGGCTATCTGCCCTAGGGCATTTATAAGCCTAGCCAGAGTGTGTTTGGCATTTGCCACCCATTTTAAATTAATTTTGCTATGCCCTTTTTCGAGGTTAGTATACTGTGCCTCTGTCTAACAGTGACACAGAAGTGATACCCGGGGTAAACCTACATATTAAATTGACATCATTAGTAAACTTAGTGAAAAATCTTATGCAATGCCATGAACCAGGCCCGTTGTTTTTCCCCTTTTTCACCTATCTTTGGCCATTCGAGTAAAAAGGTTTAGCCATATCGTTCCTACTTGATACAACTTGCTCAGAAATGTCATTCAAGTTTTTTCTTGTAACCCCTGTCCAAAAACTGTTGGGTAAGTAACCCTATATTCATATGGCAGTCATCATCATCAGTACATAACCTGGATATCCTTGTGAACCGCCCCTTCAAAACATTGGAGAACACAAACCTAGGATGCATGCTATTACATATTAAAAGGCTATACTTTCAACAAGCCATTCTATATAATGTAGTATTAATCCTACCCGAAACATCTTTATAAAATGTCACATCAAGAAAATCAATATTAGAATTAGAAACAGTCAAAGTAAAACTTAAAAAATGAGTAGTACTGTTTAAAAACACTACAAAACGTAATTCAGATTCATCACTAGCCCATAGGAAAAATATATCATCCAAAAGCTTCAATAAAGCTTTATGGAAGTGGAATAGCAGGCATTGTTAAAAACATAATTCTCTTCCCAGTGATACATTACAAGACTGGCGTATGAGTTTGCACAGGGGGTGTCCATGGCCATACCCTAGTTTTGAAGATAAATATCTTTTCCAAACATAAAGACATTATTTTCCAAAATTAACTCCAATAAAGTGGATATAAGCATAATAACATCATTCTTATATCTACTTTTACTGCTCAAAACCCCTCAAACAGCCTGCACACCACGTTCATTTGGAATACTAGTAAAAAGATTCCTAACATCAACGTAAGAAAAAGCCAGCTACAGACTTCACTCACATTAACAATGCACTGCTGAACATCAATTACAAATTGCTTGCTATCTTTTTGAGCTCAACGATGATAACATGAATTTCAGGTTTTCTTCAACGAAAATAGAAAGTGGTTCCATCACCCACCCATTACCAGATACAACAGGGTATATTGGTGGATATAAGGAGTCTTTGTGTATCTTGGGAAGGCCCTTTATAACTGGTATTAAAGGTTTCTCAACGTATACAAACTAATAAAGCTGTTCAGCAATTCAAAGAAGATCCCTTTTCATTCAAATATACTTTACTGACACAATCTTTGCAAGAGTCTATGGTCCTTGATAAGTACTTAAAAATGGTCACAAGTTCAGTGTTCATTTTGTGTGGAATCCAGAAAGCTCTAGATAATTATTTGTAAATCCATGTTGGTTTCCTTGGTAAATTTTCATTTAATTACAGACTTTCTCTTACTGCAAATGGATCTTCTTTTGCCTATGTGGATGACCATGCCCTAAATAAGCAAGATACAATATCACAGACTATCCGATTATGACTGTATAGCAGTTCTCAATGGCATACCCTAGCAAATCTTTGTGAGAATCTGTATGAAGCTTTATTACCTGAGCATATGGCTGAACATTTTAACTGATCAAATATCACAGAAGAAAGAAGACTAAATGAATGTCTCTCTGAGTCTTCAGATGTGGCTGCAAAAAGAAGTATAAATGAATAATCTGAACCTGTACAAGTTTGCCCAGAGTAAAACTATTTTCTGAAGGAGGGAAGTATTTGGAATGCTCTTTGTTCTAGCTCCGCTGTGGAAAAGTTTAGTTATTGACATTCTTTTCCAGTGTTAATTTTTGGTAACCCAGTTTGTTTCTATTTTCAAAGTTTATTGACAAGAATATGTGTCTGGGAGAGAGAGAAGAGGTATTTGCTTTGTAAATGTTACGTTCTGCATAACACCATGTGATCTTTATTACCCTTTTAGTCCTCTTGACAGATTAATTCCACAGAATATGATACTCTGTAGCTTTGAGGTTCATTCACTGTGACGCAATGGGGCCCTATTTTCTTCATTACAAAAAGCAAGCCTTTTTGATTACGTGTCTTTTCTACACTCTATTTTGTCAGTGTATTTTTTACACAGTGTCATGTTATATAGCAGGGGATTAGTGAAATTAGTACACAACAATACATGATGGAAGAATTAATAAATGCAATCAATATACAGCAGCAATGGCACAGTAATAATAGCAATTGATGCTAATAATAACCATAAATAATGAACCAGCAGCTGAACTCCAGGAAGCAACCAGTGAACCAGTTGAAGAACACAAGTTAATACTAATAAAAGAAACACCTTATATGCACATTTAAAAATGACATCATCTCCAATCTAATTTGATACATTCCAAACCTAAAATATTCTTAAATATACCAACTTATACAAAACTAAATATTTAAATAATATAATATAATGTAAATAAATGCTAAGTATATATTTATTAATTTTAAAATAGGCATAATAGAAATGCAGTCATTCAGATCTTTCCTATGTAGAAGGCTGGACATTGTGTCAAAATCCAATCTCCAATCATAACATTCCAGCTAAAACTTAAAAACAGCACACCGTAAATCAACAACACACACATACACTACCGCCTTGAAATTACCCTATTATTTACAATATTACGGTTGGTGTGTGTTTTCTGTTCTTTTTATAATTTAAATAAAAAAAAAGGAAATACCTTTAAACACATTTTGGTGGTCCCCCCCCCACTAACCACTAACTCTATTTTTTTTTTTGACTTTTTTTGTTGGCGATGATGTCACAAACATAAAGGCATCAAAAGAAAAAGTGGTAATAAAAGTATAATGCCTGGACACAACCGTACAGTATATACCTCAACATGCTCATGCCTAGTACCCTGTTGTCCATACAATAAAGCCCAATAAACACCATTAGCCCTTTTAAGTTTAACTTCATCATAGTATGGAGAGTGATGGTGTTGGACCAGCTAATAATAACCATGACATATAAATAGATATCTACATATATGTATATGTATATATAGATAGATATATGTATTTATATATAGAGAGAGAGGGAGAGAGAGCAAAGGTTGGCATAACAGTTAAGGTGTTTACCTAACAGACATAAGGTGCACAGTTTGATTCTCACATGGGGTAATGGGCTAGGCTTAGAATGGCCTCCAATGACAGTTAGCCTAGTACTAATCTATGAACATAGATATATATATATATATATATATATATATATATATATATATATATATATATATATTTTTTTCCTTCTTTTTAATCAAAGGCTTTATTGTCTGTTATCACAGCTCCAGCTGAAAAATTGTCTGATTGTTTGTGTTTATGTTTGGGTTTGTATTTGTGTCTGTGTTTGTATTTGTTAACTGGGATCTAGCATTTAATCTGCTGGACAATTTTCAGACTCAGCTTGAGAGAATAGACTTAACAAAAATAAGGGCTTGTATATTGAAATATTTATAGCTTGAGTAGATTTAAACAAACACTGCATGTACTAGGTTATATCAAACAATACTGTCACTTTGATTAACTCGAAAATTAAAGAATACAATCCAGTTCAGACTTTGTCTTAGTAGCAACCAGTAACATGCATGTGAGACTACTAAAGCAATGTTATCAAAAAGCATAGCCAGTACTGTCAGACCTCCTTAGAATTCAGCATCAAACCCCTTGTTGTATGTAAATACTGTTTTATATATCAGCAGTGACTGTAAGCCTTAGAGATCTAAGTACAGATCATATCATTTTGAGTTTGAATGAAGAAGGGGGATTATTTCCAGTTTTTATCACAATTTTTTTTCAGTGAAATACAGAAATGAGGAAATATGGGTGAATCAGAACTTAAAGATCTAGTAATAAGATTGTGGTAACATTAAGAGGTTATTTGGGGCTACTTACCAGATCAATCCTCATGCAGCCTGGATTGTATTTTTATATTTGTTGTGACTATGTTAATTATGTGACCATGGAGAGTTTGAGTTTGTGATGAAGTAGCTCTACTGTGTTAATCTGTGATGAAGTAGTTATACTGTGATAATCTTTTCTTTAAGAGATTTACATGTGGTAGCTTTTTTAGGTTTTTCAAGCCTTTCCTCTAGGTGGTGAAAGACCTGCTGGTATTAAGAAATCTAGGAAAATATTTCAATACTTTAGGTGCAGAAACAGAGAAAGTGTTTTTTTCTGATAACTAGTTTATTTTGAGGTATTTATAATGATGATAGTACTTTAGCTTTCAGAGCAGATGTTATAAGTGGATTTCCTGATTATGAGGTAACCAGCAAAATAATGCCCCATCTTTTATGACTTTATAAAGGAGGCACCCTAGGAGTAGATCAGCTCTTTGCTTTATTAGTAGCTACTTGGCTTTTGCTAAGAAGTGGTAGTGGTGTTGTGGAGTTCATACCTTTTTTTTTTTTTTGAGAAGCAATGGTGATTTGACTGAGTCCATATTTGAGATGGATTGTGAACATAACTTTCTTATGACTGTTCTACTGGAAATGAGATATGCCCCATGTCCAGAAGAGAAGTTGTTTGATAATAGCTCTATTCATTTCAGTGTGGTGTTAGAAAGTCAGTCTAATGAGCCAGAGCATATAGCAGAATAATGCTACAGTTTCAGTTAAGATAAGTATATTGTTATGCGTTTTCCACATGTCTGTGATTATGAAAATCTTTTGAAGACTTCCATATAGAATGGATTTTGTTATGTAGACATTAATAGAAGTTAATTTTTCTGTAAGCCAAGAGTTTAGATCACTTGTGTTTGTGTGTTTTTTTTTTTTTTTTTTTAGCAGCCTCTTGATTGTATCTGAGAGGTATCAGATCTTTAGATGGCCTTTCCCATCTGCATATTGAACTACAGGCAGAAATGGCAAGTCAGAGCAGAGGCTGTTGATGAATATGAGAAAATCAAGAGGGATGGAACTGAACCTTTTGAGATGAGGACTGTACGGGAGAAGGATGGCCCACTCTTAACTTGAGAACAATTATGTTAGCCCAAACTAGGCATTGTTAGGGTCATCAAGCATGGCTCCAATAAATTTATCTTTATGTACATTTAGTAACATGTCATCAATGAAAGTGAAAATCACTATCATAGGACTACTGCTTCTCTAGAGTTGCTTACACTGGATGACAGCTGACAGAATATAAGCATTTCTAATTTTTTTCTTGAGGGTGCAGAACAAATACAAATCTAAAATTGAAGGCTAATTTTGGTATAAGATGTTTGGATTCATGTCAAGTCGCCAAAACAAAAAAATTGACCAAACTACTATCAGCAAACACTGAAAGAAATCTGCACTGTCAGATAAAGTAGTTTCATTGAAGAGTATTTGATCTTTTAGCATTCACCAAAACCATTTTTGTCAACCTGACACACCATCAAGATGTTTGACTATTGTAGACTTCCATATTTTGGACATGATGGTTTAGATAAAGGATTAAATATAGATAAAAAGGTTGTCAACACAGTCACTACACCACAAACACCACCCACACCTACACAACAGACACCCACATATGCGGAGGTCCTCCACATAAAAATACCCAAACAAAGGAGACCTCTGAGGCAAAAACACATGTGATCTCCACAGCCCTCCACACCACATACCACTCATAGTCCACACACCTGTTTCTCATAGCCACTAAGGCTTAACCATAAACCCAACATATTAGTCACAGGAGACTCCATTTTGAGACACACAGACGTGCCTCTCACCAGGCTGGATAAGGAGAAAGTCACAGTTAGTTGTCTGTCAGGTGCCAGAATCCACCCTATCACATAAGCACTTTCAGCTATGGAGAGTACCCCACATCCTTACCTGGTTACTCATCCTATCAACTTTTGACCACCATGTTGCTTCCATTGTATGGAAAGCCTTCTACATGGCCCACCTCATAAGTAGGGGTATCTCATCCAGGGACCAGGAGGTCATAACATCTCTGTATTCTTCCCTTATAAGGCCCATTATTGAGTACAATGTCCCTTTTGGAATGTACCTTGCAAAGCACATGCAAAGCACATGCAGCAGCTGGAGAGACCACAGAGGTTCCTCACCAGGAGAATCCAGGGCCTCATCATCTACCATACACAGATAGGCTAAAATCCCTATCCCTCTACTCAGTTTCATACAAACTCCTCAGAGATGAACTCTGTCTGGCATACAAGGTGATCACAGACCCCACCTTGATGGAACTGGTGCATATCCACAAGTCAAGCTCCACTCGAGTAACTTGCACATGTGGCCTCAACCTGGTCTGTGACATTAACAGGACTTGTTGGCGGGACAGATGTGTGTCCCAGAGACTCTTCCGTCTATGGAATAGACTCCATCTCCACATCAAGCAGAGTACCTCTTTACCCCTTTTTAAGTGCAACCTGGATAACTGGATGGGAAACAGAAAATATACCCCTGGGATTCCACCCATGTCCCTGCTGGACAGGGGCATTGAGTGCTGATTTGTCTAAACATGGGCTAAACTCTCGACTAGGCTTATAAGAGCCACAGGGCCAATAACCTAGTAACCTTCTATGATCCTATGATCCTATGTGATAGACAGGGTTGAGTTGGTGCTCTTTACAGCATGACATAAACCAAAGACTGACTTAATTACTGATGTTTTTAAAAAAACTTTCTTGATCTTTTTTATTTGGAGGTTTACTTCCCATTAACTCTTCTTCTAGTATAACATATGCTGAGGTTACCAAACTTAGAAGGTAAATTCCCAAGTTCAATTGACAAAGCTAAACTTAGTCAGTCAACCAAACCCAAATAGCCTTTAAAGTAATAATCACTGATAAGTGACCAGAGATCACTGAAGTAACATTAGCATTGTGTTGTAGGCCCAAATTAAATCCTATTACACTGACTAGTAACAGAGGAACATCAGTCATAGTAGGACATACAAGCTAGTGCTATAATTATCTTTTACACAAAGCACAAAATAAGTACGTCTTACTTGATAAGGCTATGGCTGCAAAACTGCAGCGTGATCTAAGTCATGAGTAGGAGAGGGTTTATGTTAATTCTGAGACAGATCAGAGGTGATAAAGTTATTGCAGTAAAGCTGGGGGAGTAAGAGAGTTCCTGCAATTCAAAGTTTTATGTGTGACCCAGAGTTTAAGGTAGAATTGCAGTCTGCTGTACCCAATTTTGAAAGCTTTAGCCAAAATTCTTTACCCATATCATTTGTCCTACACTTGCACACGGCAATTTGTAAGAGCACTCGATTATGTATGCAATTGGAAAAAGAATGAATGGTACCTAAAGCCTTCAATGTTCAATACAAAAATGTTTCCCATTGCAATGGAAGATCAATAGCCAGACAACAGACTGTAGCTAAGATTGCACTTGAGTAACCTTTCTTCCTTATGACAACTTCTTTCTCTTTTCCTCATCATAATTAACTTGTGGTAACACTCCTGGCAGTACAAGTGGAAGCAGACAAAAATTGTTACTGTGCACAGGCAGGCACCATTATGTATGCTTAGTTTTGACAGAATTTAGAGTACTGATCATCTGGATAGCTTTGGTTACAGAGATGTTTATAAAGTAGTTAAGCAAAAGTACTTGACAGTCAAATACATACATCTTGTTTTTCACCCTCTATTAATGTAATGTGAAAGGAAGCAGAGGACAGACATGACAGAATTTTGACAATCTCAATGGGATAAATAGAATCCACATGAGACCCATATTAAAAGGATGCATGAGATCAAGGAAGCAGTTTGAGGATAGAAGGCTGCCAGTTCAGAAGAGATGTGAAAAGGTATTATTTTGCAGAAAAGGTGGTATATGATTGGAACCATTTTCTTGAGGAGGAAGCATGGTGAAAAACAGAGTCTGAATTCAAGAATGCATGGGGTAGGTATAATCCATACAAAGATTTGGGATAACCTGTTAGATTTGCGCAATCTGATGCATAGACAATAAAAAATCATATTAGATGAGTCCTGTTATCTTGACTTTGTTATCAAAATTTAGTCTCTATAGAAGATGTTATTTAACAAAAATCTGAAGTAGTTAATGATAAACATAAAAATATGACACACAGACATAACAAGGAGGTGCCCTCCTCTTCAATACAATGACGCCCATCATCTAGGCCCCCATCCCCTACAGTACAATGACACCCATCAGCTTGGTCCTCATACCCCACAATACAATGATGCCCATCAGCTAGGTCCTCGTACCCTGCAATACAATGATGCCCATCAGCTAGGTTCTCATATCCTGTAATACAATGATGCCCATCAGCTAGGTCCTCATACCCTGCAATACAATGACACCCATCAGCTAGGCGCTCATACCCTGCAATACAATGACACCTGTCAGCTAGTCCCTCATACCCTGCAATACAATGACACCTGTCAGCTAGGCCCTCATACCCTGCAATACAATGACACCTGTCAGCTAGGCCCTCATACCCTGCAATACAATGATGCCCATCGCTACGCCCTCATACCCTGCCATACAATGACACCCTCATACCCTCATGCTAAAGCTATAATGAAAGAGCCGTGGCAAGTGTCTGTCTTTAAAAGATGGCACTGCAATTCTTACTACTATTACTCCCTCACATTTGCATAAAGACCTTCAACACACCATTCAAACTTTCACACAAAATATACTAGAAAACTACTCATTCCAGCCTACATGTACCTGTACTTTCAAGCTTGAAGGTTTGAGGGTGGTAAGGCTAAAAAAAAATTGTTAAACTTTAAGTTGTTTTACATATATAGTTCATTATTCATACTAAACAGACAGAAAGTGCAGAATATTATGATCTCAAAATCCATAAGTCAAGTTTGAATTTATGTATTAGGAAACACTAGTTCATGGCTGAAAAATAGAACAGTCTGCACATAAAGGTGGTGAAACACAAACCTACACATACACATTAAATCGGGGATGGAAGAGATGAAAAGGGAAAGCATGGCTATTGCAGGACAACGACCAACAGACAGGGAAAGGGTTACTACATCTCTTCACTAGAAAAGGACAAAATGTTCAAGGTAAACATTGGAGAAATAAATATTTCTATTTGACTTTTAAGACATGTGACTGTAATTCTGCAACCCTAATTGCTTAGTCAGGTTAACATCGCACTATGTGTTTTCATTAAAAAAATACCTGCTACTATTCATGAGTGTATTTAAAAATTTCATAAAAATGAAAACTTTTAACCATCTGTATCTCTTAATAAAATAATGCTTCATATGATAAGCAATTGTTAGCTTGTATCTATGCAAGACAGAGCTGGCTATTATCTGAAAAGCAGACTGAAATGACACAATACCTACAGCATTCAATAGATCAAGATTAATGCCAAAATAAAAAAAAACACAACTTAATATATATATATACACACACACACACACACACACACACACACACACACACACACACACACACGCACGCGTGTGTGTGTGTGTGTGTGTGTGTGTGTGCAGTTTTGTTTTTAGATTTAGTTCTATGCTAACTTCTGGTAAGCAGAGCTATCTCTGCATTTATTGACATGATTGTACAGGGTTTCTTTG
Organism: Protopterus annectens; assembly: GCF_019279795.1. NCBI lineage: Eukaryota > Metazoa > Chordata > Ceratodontiformes > Protopteridae > Protopterus > Protopterus annectens. The sequence continues at coordinate 31,039,852 of NC_056744.1, read as the reverse complement.
AACAATTCTGCATAGGCAGCTGTGTTCTCAGAGTTTGGGGGAAGGGGCTTGAAATTATCATTTAGTACTAGGAAGTTTTGTCTTAGAATAGCTCGTAATGTTACATGGTTAGCCAGGATCACAGAATTTATTTCTATTATGAAAGTGACACCTTTGTGGTCTGACTTTACCAGAGAGGACACTACACTGGGGGGACAGTGTTCTCCCATGTTTGTGAGTACCAGGTTGAGTATGTTTGCACCCCTAGTGGGTGTATGGATTATCAGTTCAAAGGTGCTTGTGTTTACAAAGTCCAGGAAGTTGTGGGCCTGTAAGTATGGAGTTGTGTAAGTATCCCAGTTTAGAGTGGGGTAGTTGAAGTTGCCTATGAATATGCTATTGGATTGAATGGTCAGTGCCTCCAGTAAGTCCAAGTATGACTTATGAGTTACTTAGATCATAGATGATGACCTATAGCTTGCAAGAATAGTCTATGAAATGGGACTTTGTCTATGGAAATCTGGACATGAAGTTGTTCAAGTGTGTTATCTGTTTGACTAGTCAATGTGAATTTGTTGTTGATACAGATTGAGACACCTTCACCTTTGGTCACTGCCTGTGCAGTAGTTGGCCTGAATGTGTGGAAGGCATTATAGCCCTGTATTGCCAAGGTGCTCTTCACGGCTTTAAACTATGTCTTAGAAACTGCACAGATGTTCACATCCTTCAAGGAAAACCCCTGGAGGGAGTGGAGTTTCTTGTTTAGGCTCCTGGATTGAACAGTAACACATTTAGATTCCTTTGGATTGATTTTGCTACGTCAGAAGGTTTATCAGTTTTGTATTACTGAAGAAAAGGCACTATGGGGGAGGACAATGTTTTAGCCAAAATTTGAAAGCCTAAAGGGGACAGGTGTAGAACATGCTGTTGATCATATCCTCCCATGCTAACAAATATTGGAATGACACCAGAAACTAAGCTAATTTTTGAAGCCAATCATTTTCTGTCCTTATTGTGACATCGTCCTTGGCCTTAGCTGCTCAATGCTGGGTGAATACCAGCCTAGGAAACATAGTCCTAGAGCTCCATGATGTCTCTCTTCATGTAGTCCAGGGAGATACATCTCAGGCTATTTACACACACATAAACTATGACTGAGTTATACTGGTACTTATGGGCTAATGACTTGAGTGTGTACATGATTTGGTGGAACCTGACCCCTGAGAGACAACTACCTGTAATTTCCCCCTTATTCAGCCTAATAATCAGGAGGTCTGTAGGCCTCAAAATAGAGTATCCTATGATTAAAGGCTAGTCTGTTGGCTTGCATTATGAGCTTTGTAGGTGAGATTCAAAAGGGTGTGGTTGTAAGTGTTGTGTTGGGTGTTGTTTTGGTGGAGTGATTTTGGGATTGCTGAGGATTCTCTTTGTAAAATGAATGTCTAGGAGGTCTTGGAGATTTAGAAAAAGTGTTTTTAAGTGCCTCAGTATATGTTGGTCTATGTGCTGGGTCAGTATTATATGTGGTAGGTGTAATGCTTATGTTACAAACAACCTGATTATTTTGTGTGCTTTTGTGTGAGAGTCTTGCCTCCAGTGACATTGTGTAATTACATCTTTCACATATTGTATCTGTTTCTTTATGGAAGAGTTGGTTATCAGTGAACAAGACAATTCCTACATCCTCTCAGAATGCCCATATCTATCAAGCTGCCAGCAGAGAAACTGGGCAAGTGTCCAAAACATGGTGTCAGACCATTTTTAGGTGTTCTACAAAGGAATGGTATAGCAGGCTAACTTGGGAGTTTTAAACATAGAAACTACAACTAGACTATGTATGGCTGAAGTCATGTGGCAATGGTCCTCAGTACACAAACAAATTGCACTTTGTGCAACTGAGTAAAAGGTAAAGCTCCAGGGGAAGTTTTATAGATTTTTAAGTTGTCTGCGTCTATACAAGGCACTGTTAAATGTCACTGTGTGGTAAGCAGCAGACTTTTTAACTAAAAGAAAAGTGACTAAATCAGCCAAAAAGTCCTCTGGCCAATGAAATGATCTCACTTTAAGCATCCTGTGTGTGTTTCCTAACTGAGGCAGGCTTGGCTACCCTTCTAATATCATTTGAATTGTAGTTCAAGTCTTCTTAATGTAAAAGCACACGTTTATTAGTCAGAAGTGAAAAGGAACCAGAAGCAAATCAAACAGCTAGCTGCATGAAGTAATTACAGAGTGATTCTAAGGCAGATAAGCCACATATTAAGGCAATTTCAAAGCATACTAACAGCAGATAGACTAAGGAAATCAAATATACTTTACAGTGATAAAATGCAGAGAAACACAATAAAATAATCTGAAAATACAATAGCAGTCTTCAGAAATCACTTATAAAAATGCAGTATTTCAATTGAAATTACTTATCTTAACCTGCATGGCACCAGATGCAAGTCATACACTCTGAAAACTCAGGTAGGGATGATAAGTATTTCAGTTCTATGAAACCGAGCCAAGGGCTGTGCAAACACTATGAATTTATAGACTCAAACAAAAGTGACTAAACCAAATAAAAAACCCTCTGACTGATAAAACAGTCTTACTTTATGCCTCTCTATGTGTTTCCCAACTAGAACAGACCAAGCTTCCTTTCTGTTACCACTAGAATTTCAGTTCCAGACTTCTTAATGTAAAAACACACTTTGGTTAGCCAAAAATGAAAAGTTACCAACTGTATTTAAAAATTTCATAAAAATGAAAACTTTTAACCATCTGTATCTCTTAATAAAATAATGCTTCATATGATAAGCGATTGGTAGTTTGTATCTATGCAAGAGAGAGCTGGCTATTATCTGAAAAACAGACTGAAATGACACAATACCTACAGCATTCAATAGATCAAGATTAATGCCAAAATATATATATATATATATATATATATATATATATATACACACACACACACACACACACACACGCACACACACGCGTGTGTGTGTGTGTGTGTGTGTGTGTGTGTGTGTGTGTGTGTGTGTGTGTGTGTGTGTGTGCAGTTTTGTTTTTAGATTTAGTTCTATGCTAACTTCTGGTAGGCAGAGCTATCTCTGCATTTATTGACATGATTGTACAGGGTTTCTTTGAACAATTCTGCATAGGCAGCTGTGTTCTCAGAGTTTGGAGGAAGGGGCTTGAAATTATCACTTAGTACTAGGAAGTTTTGTCTTAGAATAGCTCGTAATGTTACATGGTTAGCCAGGATCACAGAATTTATTTCTATTATGAAAGTGACACCTTTGTGGTCTGACTTTACCAGAGAGGACACTACAATGAGGGGACAGTGTTCTCCCATGTTTGTGAGTACCAGGTTGAGTATGTTTGCACCCCTAGTGGGTGTATGGATTATCTGTTCCAAGGTGCTTGTGTTTACAAAGTCCAGGAAGTTGTGGGCCTGTAAGTATGGAGTTGTGTAAGTATCCCAGTTTAGAGTGGGGTAGTTGAAGTTGCCCATGAATATGCTATTGGATTGAATTTTCAGTGCCTCCAGTAAGTCCAAGTATGACTTATGAGTTACTTAGATCATAGATGATGACCTATAGCTTGCAAGAATAGTCTATGAAATGGGACTTTGTCTATGGAAATCTGGACATGAAGTTGTTCAAGTGTGTTATCTGTTTGACTAGTCAATGTGAATTTGTTGTTGATACAGATTGAGACACCTTCACCTTTGGTCGCTGCCTGTGCAGTAGCTGGCCTGAATGTGTGGAAGGCATTATAGCCCTGTATTGCCAAGGTACTCTTCACGGCTTTAAACTATGTCTTAGAAACTGCACAGATGTTCACATCCTTCAAGGAAAACCCCTGGAGGGAATGGAGTTTCTTGTTTAGGCTCCTGGATTGAACAGTAACACATTTAGATTCCTTTGGATTGATTTTGCTACGTCAGAAGGTTTATCAGTTTGGTATTTCTGAAGAAAAGGCACTATGGGGGAGGACAATGTTTTAGCCAAAATTCGAAAGCCTAAAGGGGACAGGTGTAGAACATGCTGTTGATCATATCCTCCCATGCTAACAAATATTGGAATGACACCAGAAACTAAGCTAATTTTTGAAGCCAATCATTTTCTGTCCTTATTGTGACATCGTCCTTGGCCTTAGCTGCTCAATGCTGGGCAAATACCAGCCTAGGAAATATAGTCCTAGAGCTCCATGATGTCTCTCTTCATGTAGTCCAGGGAGATACATCTCAGGCTATTTACACACACATAAACTATGACTAAGTTATACTGGTACTTATGGGCTAATGACTTGAGCGTGTACATGATTTGGTGGAACCTGACCCCTGAGAGACAACTACCTTATTCCCCCTTATTCAGCCTAATAATCAGGAGGTCTGTAGGCCTCAAAATAGAGTATCCTATGAGCTTTGTAGGTGAGATTCAAAATGGTGTGGCTGTAAGTGCTGTGTTGGGTGTTGTTTTGGTGGAGTGATTTTGGGATTACTGAGGATTCTCTTTGTAAAATGAATGTCTAGGAGGTCTTAGAGATTTAGAAAGAGTGTTTTTAAGTGCCTCAGTATATGTTGGTCTATGTGCTGGGTCAGTATTATATGTGGTAGGTGTAATGCTTATGTTACAAACAACCTGATTATTTTGTGTGCTTTTGTGTGAGAGTCTTGCCTCCAGTGACATTGTGTAATTACATCTTTCACATATTGTATCTGTTTCTTTATGGAAGAGTTGGTTATCAGTGAACAAGACAATTCCTACATCCTCTCAGAATGCCCATATCTATCAAGCTGCCAGCAGAGAAACTGGGCAAGTGTCCAAAACATGGTGTCAGACCATTTTTAGGTGTTCTACAAAGGAATGGTATAGCAGGCTAACTTGGGAGCTTTAAACATAGAAACTACAACTAGACTATGTATGGCTGAAGTCATGTGGCAATGGTCCTCAGCACGCAAACAAATTGCACTTTGTGCAACTGAGTAAAAGGTAAAGCTCCAGGGGAAGTTTTATAGATTTTTAAGTTGTCTGCGTCTATACAAGGCACTGCTAAATGTCACTGTGTGGTAAGCAGCAGAATGTATAACTAAAAGAAAAGTGACTAAATCAGCCAAAAAGTCCTCTGGCCAATGAAATGATCTCACTTTAAGCATCCTGTGTGTTTCCTAACTGAGGCAGGCTTGGCTACCCTTCTAATGTCATTTGAATTGTAGTTCGTCTTCTTAATGTAAAAGCACACGTTTATTAGTCATAAGTGAAAAGGAACCAGAAGCAAATCAAACAACTAGCTGCATGAAGTAATTACAGAGTGATTCTAAGGCAGATAAGCCACATATTAAGGCAATTTCAAAGCATACTAACAGCAGATAGACTAAGGAAATCAAATATACTTTACAGTAATAAAATGCAGAGAAACACAATAAAATAATCTGAAAATACAACAGCAGTCTTCAGAAATCACTTATAAAAATGCAATATTTCAATTTAAATTACTTATCTTAACCTGCATGGCATCAGATGCAAGTCATACACTCTGAAAACTCAGGTAGGGATGATAAGTATTTCAGTTCTATGAAACCGAGCCAAGGGCTGTGCAAACACTATGAATTTATAGACTCAAACAAAAGTGACTAAACCAAATAAAAAACCCTCTGACTGATAAAACAGTCTTACTTTATGACTCTCTATGTGTTTCCCAACTAGAACAGACCAAGCTTCCTTTCTGTTACCACTAGAATTTCAGTTCCAGACTTCTTAATGTAAAAACACACTTTGGTTAGCCAAAAATGAAAAGTTACCAACTGAGTACAATGAGTAATTGTCACTTTAAGCTCCCTTGTGTGTTTCCCAACTAGGACAAATCAGGCTACCTTTCTACTCCCACTAGAATTGCATTCACAGCCTTCTTAATTTAAAAACACATTCTAGTTAGCAAAAAAGTGAAAAAGTATCAGGAACAAATCAACAACTAGCTTCAAGTAATTCTCACTTTAGCTTACTACCTCTGTGTATCCCAACTCAGACAGATGGGACTACTTTTCTTCTGCCACTAAAATTGCAGCCCCAGACTTTTTTATGTAAATACACACGTTAGTTAACCAAAAGTGAAAAGGTTCAAAAAACAAATCTAATAACTATCTACAAGTAATTACAAGGTGATTCAAATGCAGGTGAGGCAAGCCAACAGAATCAGAATCACATTTATTGGCCAAGTATGCATGCATACAAGGAATTTGACTCTGGTTTGAGTGACTCTCCATGTATGAATTACATAAATGACATAGATAGAACTATTAAGAACAAGACAAACGACATACATGCAACTATGAAGAACAAGACAGTAAATATACATATAAATATACATACAAGGTGCAAAGTACAACTCAGTGCAAGAAATACTGAAATAAACTCTGAAATAAACAAGCATTAACAATATGTAAACAGTACTGCAGAATTCTCGGAGGCTTGGGAAAAATAATACCCCAATCTAATAAGCTGAGTTAACCATTTGTAAAATTAATGGCCTGTGGAAAAAAAATGTTCTTATATCTGCTTGTTTTGGTGCGTATTAATCTATAACACCTTTTCATGACGCTGGATTAGCTCAGATCCTATAAGGAGGGCAAACTAACAACAATGATATTTTCTGCTTACCTAACTATTCAATGTAACCTAATTTTGTCATGATTTGACAGAGATCCAAACCACACTGTTATGGATGAGCTGAGTACAGACTCAGTGACTGCTGTATAGAACTGAATCAAAATTCCTGTGGGAGGGTGAAGTTCCTCAGCTGTCGCAGAAAGTAAATTCACTGTTGTGCCTTTTTAAGATGGACCCTACATTGGTCTCCCACTTCAAGTCTTGGGATTATAGACCCCAAAAATTTGAAGGATTCCACAACTGACAAAGCAGTATTAAATATAAAGAAGGGGGATAATATTGTAGTACCACTCCTAAAGTCCACTGTCATCTCCACAGTTTTAAGAGGTCCAGATTATTCTGACTACACCAAAGGGCCAGCTGCTCAACCTCCCATTTGTATGCAGACTCATCACCATTCCTGATGAGCCCGATGATGGTTGTATCATCTGCGTATTTAATAAGTTTGACAAAGGGATCCTTAGAGGTGCAGTCATTAGGTTAGAGGGAGAATAGCTGAGGAGAGAACACACATACCTGGGGGGGCACCTGTATTGATTGTGCCATAGCTAGATGTAAATTTCCCCAGTTTCATCTGCTGTTTCCTATTGGTTAGAAAATCGGTGATCCAATGACAGGTGGAAACAGGAATGGAAAGCTGGGAGAGTTTCAGGTGAAGGAGTTCTGGAATTATTGTATTAAATGTAGAGCCAAAGTCCACAAACAGAATCCTAGCATATATCTCTGGGTTGTCAAGATGTTGCAAGATATTGTGCAGGCCCATATTAACTGCATCGTCCACTGACTGGTTCTCTCAATAAGCAAACTGAAGGGGATCCAATGAGGGATCTGTAATATCCTTCAAGTGAGCTAACACCAGCCTCTCAAAAGTCTTCATGAACACAGATGTCAAAGCAACAGGCCTGTAGTCATTCAGTCCTGTTATGGTGGATTTTTTAGGCACTGGAATGATTGTGGCTTGTTTGAAACATAAGGGAACTTCACACCACTCTAATAATTTATTAAAAATCCAAGTAAAAACAGGAGCAAGTTCATCAGCACTTGTTTAAACAGGAGGGTGAAAGCCCATATGGACCAGCTGTTTTCTTAATTTGCTGTCTTTAAAAAAAAAAAAAAAGATACACATTCTCCTCAGAGATAATTAATGCAGGTGAATGTGAGAATGTGTGGAAGATAGAGTCATGTAAGTCTAAACACTGACAGAGCTAGTAACAGTGTCATTTGTAGCCTCAGGCTTATCAAACCTGCAGTAATAAGCATTCAAGCCACCAGCCAGCTGGTAATTAGCTGCAGTGTAGGGGGGGGGGGGTGATTTCCTGTAGTTTGTAATGTTTTGTAGACCTTTCCACACTCATATAGGATCATTGACTAAAAACAGTTTTTTTCAGCTTTTCAGAATAGTTATTTTTAGCCACTTTGATTTATTTTGTCTCTGTGTTCCTTGCCTGTTTAAAAAGTGTTCTATCCCCACGTCTATAGGCATCTTCCTTGGCTTGATGAAGCTTCTTAAGTTTAGCAATAAACCAGGGTTTGCTGTTGTTAAATTTTTAACCAGATCTTAATGGAGACACATGTATCTTCACAGAAGCTGACATAAGATGTTACTGTGTCTGCCAGTTCATTAAAGACACTCCAATCTGTACAATCAAAGCAGGCTTGCAGCTTCAGCAATCAACATTGAGGAACACATACTTTAAGGCAATTTCAAAGCATACTAAGAGTCCATGTGGTTGGGGGGGGCTACCCCGTTTCATCTGTAACTACCCAGTAAGATCAGAAGAGGAGATAAGACTGGAAAGAGCTTCTAGGGTGAGGTATACAGAAGATGAGACAGGAAGGTGCTTCCAATGTCAGATATACAGCAGAGGCAGACAGCTGAAAAGCCTCCAAGTTTAAAAGCACAACAGGAAAGGGGTGTACAATAAAAAGAGAGCCCACTCAATACTGATTTTAACACTTAGATGCAGCACAGAAACCACTTGAAAAACACTACAGAGACTATAAAGCACACTGCAACTATAACAATTCCTTTAACCTCAGATTCAGAACAAAGACAAACAGGAAACACACAAAACCAATTTAAATGGCAAGATAAGTGCAGTACTTTAAATGAAGTTTAAATGCACTTCCCTGGATATAATATGTAGTCAAAATGCTTTGTTTCCAAGCTTCCAACAGTCTCAGGATATGAGTGCTACCTGGCAAGACATTTCATAGAATCATAGGATCATAGGAAGTTACTAGGTTGATGGCCCTAGGGCCCTTACAAGCCTAGCCAAGTTCTACCCTCATTTCCACAATAAGCACCTATTGCCCCTGTCTAAGAGGGACACAGGTTGAACCCTGGGGTGAAGTTATGGTTATCCATCCAATCGTCCAAACTGCATTTGAAGAGGGGCAATGAGGTCCTCTGTTTGACATGAAGTGGGAGTCTGTTCCAAAAGTGTGATAAATTCTGGGAGACAAATTTATCCCTCCAGCAGGTTCGAGTAATGTCACATACCAGGTTAAGATCTTTAGAGCGAGTAATCCATGTACCATTTGACTTGTGGATATGCAGCATTTCCAATAAAGCAGGGTCAGAGATTGCCTTATATGAAAGGCAGAGATCACCTTTGAGTAGTCTGTATGAAACAGAATAAAGTGACAGTGATTTCAGCTAATCCACATAGGACAGATGCTGAAGATCTTGAATTTTCCTTGTGAGGAACCTTTGTGGTTTCTCCAATTGCTGCAGGTGCTTGGAAAGGTACATACCAAATGAGGAGTTGTACTCAATTATTGGTCTGATGAGGGAATAGTACAGGGAGGTTATAACTTCTTTTTTTCAGGTGGCAATGCCCTTACTTGAGCAATATGGAATGCCCTTCTTACCACTATGGAGACATGGTGGTCAAAGGTAAGGTTGCTGTCAACCTGTGTGCCCAGGTCTCTCACCACTGAGGGCATACTTAAGTTGTTGCTATTGCTGTGGTAGTTAGCAGTAATATCACCCTTACTGAAAGGGATGATAACACTTTTTTTGCATTACTTTTCACTCATTCACTCCAATGGAGCTCAGGAAAATTGCACTGTAACTTCCAATGGGTAGACCCCTAAGCCTTTTGACAGAATCAACTTATGTTCTCGCATTTCAAACTAATGTTCATATCTCTGGAACCACAGGGATTATGAAAGAAGTATAAATGGCAAACTCTTCAGCACAAACTATTTTTATAGTGGTAGTATTATTTAGGTTCAAGGTCATAAACAGAATTTTATAAGTCACGGTAAACACAGTAACAATTACTTTGTAGTATTTTGTAAACAACTTAAACTATCTTAGCAAACACTCAAGTTACATGCATACTGTCAGCAGCATTATATTCATCTAGCTGAGAGCTTTCATATGAGGAGTTCTGTCTGTTACTTAGTTGTTGAGATATTTAGAAAAATGTGAAAATTATAGCTATATAAATTCATATCATAAAAACAATTAATATCTATTTACATGCACTAGACAGGTGTCAAATATTAATGCAGTTGAGTTTGCCATTGTGTAAGCTTTAAGAGGAAATCTTTTCAAACCTTGTACATAATATTGTTTTGGAATTGTTGATGCAAATATTAACAAGCAATATTTGACACCTAGAGGCATCAGTAGGAGTTAACTGCAAATGCACCTGGAGGCATCACACGGATGTAATGAGTTAAGGCCATGACTTTGGCACCACCAATCATTTGTTTGTGTAAGACCCTCTTGTAGAATGTTGACATCATTTGGAGATTCTATGACCTCTCCCAGTTTGCAGTCATCAGCAAACTTTGTCAGCCACAGACCTTTAGTTTTTACTTGTACTTTGGAGAAATAGATTCCAAACAGTAGAGGTCTCAGGACTGATCCCTGTGAAACACCACTGGTTACAGGTCTGCTGTTGGAGGTGGATTCCCCTATTTTGACTATATGGATTTTATCAGTGAGACAATTAATGAACGATCTAATGATATAAGGGTTGATACCTAACTGGGTGAGTTTGTCAATGATGCCTGAGTAAAGGATATTGTCAAGCACCTTGGCTAAGTCTAGGTAGGCTGTATGCACAGATTTCCCCTCATCCAGGGCCTTGATAACTGTCTCAAAGAAGTCCACCAGGTCTAACAGGCAAGATCACCCCTTGAAAAATCAAAACTGAGTAGGGTCAAGTGTTTGGAGATTACCTATATCTTTGTTGATAATGTCCATGATGATTCACTCCATGGCCTTGCAGATAATGCTAGTCAGGCTAATAGTTCTATAGTTCCCAGGGTCAGTGGAAGCACCACCTTTCTGTTAGGGAATAACGGTTGCTATTTACCATTCAGCTGGGATGAAGCTGGTGCTTAGACTATAACTGAAAAGAGTACCCAGGGGTGTTGCTAATTCTTGTTGGACCCCATTTAGGACACAGCCTGGGATGTTATCAGGTCTCATAGATGCTGTGTTTTTGGCATTAGAGAGGGTATTTATGACTTGCTCTTTAAAGATACAAGGTAGGGGATAGGTGGTTGTTGTTTTTCTTTCGGCTTTTCCTGGTTAGTGGCCGCCACAGTGGAACTCCGGTCCGCTAATGATTGGCAGTAGATTTTTATGCTGCTGAGGTGCCAGCCCAACGCCAAATCTTCAACGAAGGCATGCCCATTCACGCATGTCTTTCGAATGCCACTCGACCACGGGGAGGACATGCAGACCCCACATAGAAGGCGCTCCATCCAAGAATCGAACAGGAGAACCTCGTGCTGTGAGGCGACAATGCTACCGCTGCACCACCACGGCTTGTAGGGGACAGGTGGTAGGGATGCGAAACGGTACGTGTGGTGGGGACAGGGGAGTGAAGTTTTCAAAGAACCTGTCAGTCAACAGGTTGGCTATGTCCATAGGCTCAATATATGTGGTATCATTAGCTACCAGTTCAGCACAAATCTGGGCCTTTCCTTTTAGGTTACAGATGTAACTAAAGAATGCCTTATGGTTGCCTTTAGTTGATGAAGATAATTTGGATTCATAATTTGCTTTGGGAGACTTCACAAGAAGTCTTATTCACTTTTTTAAGCTGAGGAGGGAGTGTTTCCAGTTTAGGACTCACTCCCTCTTACTCTTAGATATCAATTTCTTCCTCTTATTGTAAAGCCTGTTAATGGCAGTTGTCCACCAGGCAGATTTGCTCTTCCTTGAGGAGCTTCTTTTGATCCTACCAGGTACTGTTTTGTCAATGCAATTATACAGGTGTTTGTATAAAGCATTGGTATAGACCTTGGCATAGTTGCCATTTCCAGCTGAGGAGGGAGATGCAGTGAAGCTATTTATACCATCCCATAAGAGGTTATAATCTGCTTTGGAGAAGCCTTTTAGTTTAGTTGCTGCTGTGAGGTGGGGTGGGGGGTCAGATGTGATAGTTACTTCAAATGACACTGATTTGTGGTCAGATCAGACCAGGGAAGATCTCAAAATGGGGGAGCTACAGTGGTCCCCCATATTGGTAAGCACCAGATCCAGGTTGTTGGCACCCATTTTGGGGGTGTCAGCCAGCTGGTCCAAGGCATTGGAGTTAACTAAGTCGAGGTACCTTTGGGCAAGTGAGTTTGAGCATGAGTACTTTACCCAGTCAATGAATGGATAGTTAATGTCACCAAAAACATGGTGTTCGATGTATCTTGATAGACTCAAGTAGATCAAAATAGGCAGAGTGGGTGTCCTGATTCATGGAGGGGGTCCTATAGCTGGCAATGACTTCAGTAGGTGTCCTACAATAGTACTACCCCCTTTAGTTTTTATGCCTTCAGTTTGTGCTCTGAATGTATGGAAGGAGGTGTAACCCAGTATGGCTGGGATGCTCTCCACAGCCTTGAATCAGGTCTCTGTGACAGCACAAATGTCTGTGTCATCCACTGTGAGGACTGCATCAAGTGAGTGCAGTTTCGTGTTAAGACTCCTAGCATTTAGCAGCATAACCTTGAAGGTGTTTTTAGATGGAATTTTTATGTCAGGAATTTTGTCCTTGAAACACTGCCTAAAAAAAGTACTATGGAGGTGACAAGAGCCTTAGCCAGTAGCCGAAATCCCAGGGGGTGACAGATGAAAACCATCTCTGGCAAACATCGAGGTCTGTCAATCATTCTTAACAGAGGAAATATTCATAGTGGAAGGTGTCTACCGGAACAATTTCTTTGCAGAATTTAAATGGGATGTAAGAGCTAAGTGTAAGGAAATGAAGACAAAAACCTTGGAAGTAGACAGGGAATGAGAGGATTACTTGGATAAAGGGTATAGTGAAAAGTTTGCTACAGAAGAATGTGACAAAGTTAAAGAAGGATATAAAACAGGGTGGTATAGTGGGAAAGCAGCATGGAGAGAGGGTGTAATAAATTTGGCAAGTTCAGGAAAGATGGGGAGACTGAGAGCAGAGAGAAAGAGAGAGACTGA
>NC_056744.1:30716778-30721778 GCF_019279795.1 Protopterus annectens | reverse complement strand
GGTTTCCACCTAACGGACAGCCATTCCCGATATGGGTCCCACCGCAGCACAGTCCAGTTTACATGGCTAAGTATGGTATAACCATATGTGTTGTTGCATAACCCACTACACAACACCTACGAAGACATGGTCACAACACCCCACTGTAGGCATGTAAGCCAATGTAATAGGCATCACAAGGTATTATTGTAGTCCTCACCCCCACCCAGGGGTGTGAGTGTCTGATGCAAACACCAAATGCAGTGTGTATGTACAGCTGTTGTCGTAGACAATATGGCCAGCTGTGGACCTTCCCTGCAACCATCCTGCACATCCCTGGATAATCCCCCTACTGACACCCCCCTTTGTGCCCCATGCACACCACATAGCTATCAGCCCCTGTTTCATTTCTGTTAATGTCTATGGGTACACGTAGGTGACACCCTCTTCCCCCACTATATTGCCAGTATCTGGAACCCCAACCCGCATGTAGTATCACAGCTGTCCCACAGGACACATGTAACTAGCACATGAAGGAACACCACAAGCACACCTGGAGCAGCACAGGCTCACCACCTTGCAAACCCCCCCACCTCACACTCTATACCACTAAATCAGCTAGTGATACTGACACCTCTTGTCCTGCCTTGCATACAAATCCCAACATCTCACATACCTTCCTTATTGCCTCCCTTCCAATTTTACCTAAGGGCTACTATACAGTTACAATGTCACCCCCACTACCTACCTGCCTATTCCCTAGCTATTCGCCTCTACTGTACCACACAGATATGGAATAACTATACCTATCCCAAATATCTGCATGTAACCTACCCAGACCTGTGAAACAGGAATCCTACCTCACCTTAAACCGACCTATGTCAATAGTCATACCTGACATGTAAACCTGACCTAAGCATGGATAATACTGACAGCTCAACATAAACTAAGAATGAATAATGGGGGGGTAGCTATGTTATGTCTGTTACCCTCTATGAATGTGAACACCCCAGTATTAATTGGGATACGTAGCTGGGGTCAATGTAGAACTCTACACCCCGGGCCACCGCTGACAATGGACAAGCATACAGTCCTACTGTCCCGGTTGACAGATGTGAACAAAATGCACAACATTTCGTGTGTGTATGCGGGAGCAAGAGGGTGTAAGCCTGTTTGGCCACTGGTGAAGCAATGTAGAGGTTGAGTGCAAGATGCCGCAACCAGAAGTTAGTAATGCTGTGCTTCGCGCAAACAAGCCCATATCCGCCTACAAATGCTCTACAGTGCCTTAGTCACCCTGTAGCCAACAGCTGTTGTTGTGACCATTAACAAAATAATCTGCACTGCCAGGTTGCAAACCCCTGACCCTGCACACTATAGTTGGCATGAATTCCACTAAACCATGGCGGATACACATTCAGCTGCTGTGATCACAAACACATCATACAGCACAGGCATCTAACAGTATAGGAAATGTATATAATTATGTAGATGTATGTGCGTGTGTATGTACAGATATAATATATATATATATATATATATATATATATATATATATATATATATGGGTCTAGGACAGTCTACCGAAAGACTGTTTCACCGAAAGTGAAACGGGCTGTCACAGTTTCGTGAATGCACTTTTTATCGAAAAAAGTGCTTTCATGAAACTTTCGTAAAAGTACAAGGAATCAAGGGGAAGAGGTAGTGGGCAAGATCGGACTACAGTGGGGATAAGGGAATATTCCCTTTTCCCCACTGTAGTGTGATCTCAGAGTGAGAATATAAAAGTAGTGGGGTGTGGGTGTGCAGGGGAGGTGTGCATAAAAATGGTGTGTGTGTTTTTTTTGTGTGTGTGTGTGTGTGTGTGTGTGTGTGTGTGTGTGTGTGTGTGTGTGTGTGTGTGTGTGTGTGTGTGTGTGTGTGTGTGTGTGTGTTTTACCTTCTGATTACCGAAACTGCTTTTTCAGTGATAGCAGTTTCAGTAAACTGTGTTCGGTAGGGTTGGATTCGGACAGTTGGTCTTTCGGTCAACTGTCCTAGATCCATAGATATATATATATATATATATATATATATATATATATATATATATATATATATATGAAGAATGAACGTTGTGACAATAAAGCATACAAAAAGAATGAGAAGGAAAACAACAACACCTGTATTATCTTGTGCTGTCATCTTATGTCATATCAAGCTGGGCAGGGGTGAGCAAATCATTGCTTATCAAACCACAGGCAGGATACTACCAGTGGGAGTAACATTGTCCACCTGCTACTTCTACCTTACAAACAATTACAGGGTAGTCCCTGGTGGGACTATCCAAAAAGTGCAGGTTGTTTGGACTTCCGACCAGTACACAAGCCAGGGCAGGTATGTTCAAGGAATAAAAGATTTGGAGAGCCTGATGATACATGGGTGGAGATAACATTCATGTAGGGTCCCTAGCGCTGGGGAGAGGGCAATGTTTGGAGGTGTGTTATGGCTGGGATAGCAACTGGAGAATGGATGGTTTGTGTGTATATGGAACTCGGGTGGGTTGGAGGAACCATGGGTATGAAATATGGATCCAGGCGTGTCAGGGTTGGATGGCCCATTTATAATTGGACCACCTCATGGAGGTCAGCGAGTTTGTTATACATATATATGCATACACACATATATATATCTTTATGTAGAAGTACATTCCCTGCCCAGGAAACCACAGTGAAAAACTTCTCTAAAGCAAACTTCACACTCCTCAAAACTGAGGTGGAATCCTTCAAAGCCCCCGGGCCTGTGGAAAATATGGCCCAGACTGCAGAATCTTTTATAAACGCATTCTATGAACACCTTCAGGAATGCATGGATCATGCAATCCCAAATAAAACCAAGACCCAATCCCCCAAAGGCAGGCATCCTGTCTGGTGGACCCCAGCTATAAACAAACTATACAATAGAAGGAGGAAGCTACTGCATGATAGAGCAAAATCCCTAAAAGGGAAAACATCTCTGATCAGTATTAGCAAAAAACTACGGGCACTCATAAAATCATCTAAGGTCAGCTTCGAGAGAAAAACTGCACAAGACACTAAAGATAATCACAAAGCTTTCTTTAGTTATGTTAGGAACCTGGGTGGAAACTCCCAGATATGCTCAGAGTTAGTCCAAAATGACAAAAAATACACTGAACTCACAGACATTACCAACATCCTGGCTGACAGGTTCAGCGCAAACTTCTCCTCCTCCTCCCCCCCAAAAGAGCAATTATCTATCCCAGCAGAGTGCAGCCCCCCTGACATCTCAGATGCTCGGGTGAGAGCCGCCCTCTCCAAAGCAAAAAACACAGCATCAATGGGACCAGACAGTGTCCCGGGCTGCATCCTACATGAACTCCAAGAAGAGCTGAACCCCAACATAAAGCTACTGTTCAATCTCAGCCTTACTACAGGATATGTACCCAAAGAATGGCGTACAGTAACAGTGGTCCCTCTCCACAAAGGTGGTGCCTCAACGGATCCTGGAAACTATCGCCCCATAAGCCTGACTAGCTTGGTCTGCAAAGCTATGGAGAGGATCATCATGGAACTCATAAATAAAGATATTGGGGATCTACAGACACTGGATCCTACCCAGTTCGGCTTTGTTAAGGGCAGATCCTGCCTCTTAAACCTAGTTGATTTCTTTGAAACAGTCACCATGGCCATTGCCGAGGGGAAGGTGGTCCACACAGCCTACTTGGACCTCGCAAAAGCGTTCGATACAATACCCCACTGGGGCATCATAGATAAGCTATCCAGCTTAAATATAAACCCCTATGTCACTAGATGGGTTGCAAACTGGCTCAAGGACAGAACCCACATGGTCAGAATTGCTGGAGCCATGTCAGACTCCAAACTAGTTACAAGTGGCATCCCACAAGGCTCAGTCCTGGGACTTCTCTTGTCCGGCATATATTTCTCAGAGATACAGGCCAACACAGGAGGACTGTGGCTGACTAAGTTTGCAGATGACTGCAAACTGGGTGCCATAATTGACTCTCCAGCTGACACAAGCATCCTCCAAAAGGGTCTCATAGAAACAGATAACTGGTGCCAGAGCCATGGCCTCAAGCTAAACACCAAAATGTGTATAGTCATCCCCTTTGGCAAAAACAAAGTGCCCACAAATTACCACATAGGTGGTAATCCATTAAGTACGGAAGAAGTAATTAGGGACCTGGGGACCCAAGTTGATAGCAATTTCTCATTTGACATCCACGTGGCCAAAGTGGTTAGAAAAACCTTCTATATAGCCCACCTAATCATGAAGGGATTCACATCTAGATCAAGGGAGGTCATTGTGCCTCTTTACTCATCCCTCATCAGGCCCATAATTGAATACAATGCCCCTTTCGGGATGTACCTTACCCGACACCTGCAGCAACTGGAAAGACCCCAAAAGTACCTCACCAAGAGGATCAAAGGGCTCAAACAAATGTCATATGCTGCCCAGTTAAAGAAACTCCAGCTCTACTCGGTTGCATCTGTGCCTGACGTATAAAGCTATGTCCAACCCGGAATTAATGGACATGCTGCACCTCAGAAAATCCAAATCCCATCCAGCTATGCACTCGAGGGACTTGAACCTCAGCACTGAAATAAATAGGACATGCTGGAGGGACAGATTCATAACCCAGAGGCTCCCTTCACTCTGGAATAGAATCCCAGTCCAAGTTAGGCTGAGTCCCTCACTGACTCTCTTCAAAAGAAATCTTGACGAGTGGATGGGAGATCGTAGGTTTACCCCGGGTATCACTTCGGTGTCACTGCTAAACAGAGGCACAATAAACTAACCTCAAAAAAGGGCATAGTAAAACATTTAAAATGGGTGTCGAAAGCCAAACACACTCTGGCTAGGCTTACAAATGCCCTAGGGCAGATAGCCTAGTATGAACCTATGAACCTATGTACCACATTCATTCCTTTTGCAGACATAAATAACATGAAAGTGCCCCTACAAACCTCGACAGCAGATAGAATCATAGGTTGTGCATAACC